>NC_142677.1:9044137-9294137 GCF_964200805.1 Pocillopora damicornis | reverse complement strand
AGGTAGTTATAAGAAAGTTCAGGATTTTTTTTTTAAGATTGGCTGAAAAAGATTATTCACTTTTTAAAGTTATCTATTGTTGGTTTTCTTGTGTATTTTTTTCCACTATGGTTAAATGGGGCCCTTATTAGTTTCAAGGGGTGCTCCTATGTAGTTATTTTATCCTAGATGTGTTATTAAGTTACATCTTCAAGTTTAGAGTTTGCTTTTTTTTTTGGCAAGGCTAAGGAATATGTTGTCATTAAGGTACCTTGAATGATGATTGGTTTGATTTTCATTCAGTGCTTCTATTAATCTTGATGTCACCACTATGATTGCTTATGTATCTGCTTTAACCAATGGAGGCTGTGGATTTATCTTCAAGGTACTGGCAGCATGTTCTAAGTAAAAGATTATATGCTTCTTTAGTATCATTGATTGTAGTGAACTCTCAGATAGGTTTATCACTTAAGGATTCATTTGGTCTCTTTTAAAAGAACGAATTAGTCGGAATTCTCAAGTTGGATTTATTCAGTTAAAAACAATTTTTTAACTATAGCAGTCAACAAATGGAGTATCTTTTTTTTCATTTTGTTCTTCATTTTTGAGTAATCTTGTTATTCACCTAGAGTGGGCTTTGAATTTCATGAGATATGAAAATTAACTTAGTCTGTAGTTGTTAAAGTTTTTGTTGTCCCTCACAGACCTATTGCTAATTTGTTGAATTTGTGTACTTATTTATTTACTCTATAGGAGGCCATTTTGACCACACAAGCAAGAGAAGAGCAGCATAATCCAGTGCTTCCAAAGTTGAAGGCCTTCTTTAAAGGTCATACTACAATAAATGCGTTTGACTTGGAATAGTTTTTTTTCAATGTTTCATATTTTAGTCAATCAGTACTTCCTATAACCAATCAAGTTTTTTTTTTTCAGAAATTCAGAATAATGAGTACCAGTTGGAATTTTTTGCCCAGGGGGAGCAATAGTGTTGTTCTCTGATCACCTTTCTCCCTTGTAACCAATATCTCTTGTAGATTACAACTCCAAAGGTTTCCAATATTTTACATAGCACACTCAATGTCAGTTCCCTGGGGGAGGGGTATGCATCCTTGTTTGACATTGAAGCAAACTGGTACTGCATGTGCAGCTCAACAGCATTTGGTTCCCTATAATCTTAATGGCCAGTATAATTCTTGATTAGAAAACTTGATCAGGGTGTAAGTTTGGTGTTGCAAGGTGTTTTCTACACAACTACTTATTTTTCTTTAACCCTTTAACTCCCAAGATCTCTTTAGTAATTCTCCCTACTGTCTGCCATATAGTTCTTGTAATGTTAGTTTTGAGAATTTGGTATTGGATCAACTAATCCCTAACTAATATTTTTCTTTATTCTCATCACTTGTCTGCTTGATATTGTATTGATATCGTAAGGAGAAATTCTGTCTTGGTCGCACATGGGAATTAAAGGGTTAACATGAACAGCAAAATGAACAGATTGTGTCCCATACAGAGTCTAGGTTTGAACACCTTAGTAAGAGTGCCTTCTGCAGTATCTGTTGACAAATGATGAAACTTACTTGATTAGTTCTTCTATCACATACTTCTGTTCTAAACATCTAAATGTATTTTCGTTTGTGATGTCATGTCTTGCTTAGCTTTGAGGTTAACACATGCACCGACTTTCAAACATCATTTTAACATTCCACTGCAAACGACTTGAGCTGCCATTTTATTAGCACATATAAGTTCCCAACTCACCACCCCACGATTCTGTTACTTCTCTCCACGTTCCTGCGCTATCCACTCTAACTTCGATTGAAAGGTCAAAATAGTCTCTCTTTCTTAACCTTTGCGTCCATTAAGTGACCTTTTGTTTTCTGATTGACATAGGGAGTCTCTTAAAAACTAGATTCCTTTTTTGGCCCAAAGCATTTGCCAATTATCTCTATGACCTGAATGCACTCTATCGTCAGAGATTGTTTTATGAACCGTGCTTGTCTTGCCAGCTAGACAGCTGACTTTGCGAGAACGAACAGGAGTTGTGATTATTCTACGTGTACCTGAAGTGTAATGATGAATACGTGGATACAAAAGTGGTACTTTCAAGGGTATTTCCTGCAGTATTGCAACCTAACAATTTATTTCTTTGATTGATTAACGCATGTTAGGGAAAAAGTTATTCGCATGTCAGTCAGCAGTAAGAGACTTCGACGCCATTTTACAAACAATTGGTGGTCGTAAAGAACAGGAGCGGGCCAGGTACATGAACATGTACATTGTTTGAATTGAAATCAGACAAAGTACAAAGTGCACTGTCTTAAAGTTAACTTGTTGATACATACTTCCAATGCGTGTTTTGTTTTTCTGAAACCTCGGTTTTGTCGGTAATTTATTTTAAAGACAGTGAGCTCTGATGCAAACAAGATGAAAAACGGTTATTATGACAGATTGTTTTACCTTTACTTGCTATTTCAGCAAAATTTTCCCAGGAAAAGGACGCCTAATCTTATTTAAAAAAAATGGATGGAATCTCCTAACGTGGTTTTATATGTCTCAGTGAAAACCGAAAGTTTACCAGTACTATCTATTAATTAACCAACTGTTGACTGATACCAATCCACAAGGCCGAAAAAAGTGCGATGCATTTTGTTGACAATTTTGGAACTACCTTAGGTATACAAAACTATCTACGGCGAGAAGTACGGATGAAAGATCATTAACAAGCGACAACTATCGGTTTCGAACAGTGTGAAAATACAGAGTCAGTAGTGAAAGTAGTCTACATAAGTCTGACTGTTAGTGTTTTTCAGGGCTCTCCTTGAAAATGTTACAGTTGTTGAAGATAATCCTTCAGAGAGGTCCCTTAGCGTGCGAACAAGTGGAAGTATCAAGGAACGATCAAAGGTTCCCTTTTAAGTTCAATTCAGGACTGAATATTTTAGGAAAAAAACTGCAAATCGTTTTCTCTCACCTACTTAATTTGTTCTTTAGATTATCTTTGGTACTGGAGACTCGTTGAAAGCCATAACTTGCACAGCAAACGCGGCCTTCACAAGAGCAGCAGCTACTTAGGTATGACATAGCATGACTCTTTATTGAATTATACGCTAGCACATGTACGTTGAAGGACAACAGTACAATTTTTCACATCCTAATCGCGGCAATTACAAGAAGACGCGGTTACTGAATTGTTTACGCTTTCAGTTGACTCGAGATCAAAAGGAAAGTGATTGAGTGTATGCCTGTGTCAAGGTATTTTTTTTTTCTGACAAGTGCCTTTGTCATCCAAACTTCATAGGAGTGGGGGTGGGGCAGCGTTAGCCTCTTGGCTTCTTTGCTGGAACACAATGACCGACGTGTATCATCTGTATCATTATGCACCAGAAGGAGCATTCGCTATAACGTTGTGATAGATAATTTTGTTTTGGGTGAGAACTTTAATATTTTTTTACCATGGTCACGATTACTTTTCTCAATGTCGCCTGCATTTATCCCATTTACTGCCTCCACCTTCATTAGTTTTAAACTTTCATACATAGAAATGAATATTCTAAATATATTCCATTTTTCACTTATGTACAGGGAGTCGAATTCACTGTTTTCATACACGAGTCACGCGCTCTAACTGAAGTGAAGGAATGTCAGGCCACAATGGTTTATCCTGAACGCGATGTTACGTGAGGAACAGCACTCGAGATACCAGCATGCTTTGAAACCATGGAGCATTGCGAACTTACATGATTATGCCTGTCTTTTGAGTTCAATATTGGCAGAAGGAAAAGTTGCAGTTCCCGTTTCTTCTTTACAATTCGAGAAATTGCTTGTAATGCATGATAAAGTGATGACATCGCCTCTTAACGCTCAATTGCTTAAGACAAGGATCGTGAAGTTTGAAGGACTTCATGTTCTGTTACCTCGTCAGACTCTAAGTAGGTCAACTGGTTACTCGTCACCATGTATCTTTTTTTTTTACAATATTTGATCATGCTTGGGGCATTTCAGATGATTATTGATATATTTAATTATGATTTGATTATTGATTATATTTGGTTATGCTTAGGGCATTTCAGATGATGCTCCAGATGAAAACACATCATCTGTGCTTAGTACTCGCGCTGAGATTTAAGGAAATAACAAAACAGTTTTCCTTTGACCCTTGTTTGTCAATTCTAATGAAGTCACTTCAGTTTGACTAAAGTAAAAATCTTTTATATGCACAGGATTACATTTGTTTGGGATTGGGTTGCTCTGCAAACCGCACTGATTAGCGTCGAGACTGGGCTGTCTAGTTTGTCTCTGTCTTTTCAAAACAACCTTATCCGTATGTGGAAGGTTATTGTACCTTTAAGTAACCATTTTGCTATTTTTCCTTGCTGCAATAACTGCGAGTAAAATTCTAAGATGTTCAAAGGTACAAAACATGTGGTTTCTGAGATTGCGATTGGGCAAGAGAAGCCCGCTCAGCCCACTCATGTAGCCAATCAAACCACATGGTTTGATTCATCTCGTCTGCTCACGCAACATGTGTAAGAGGAGAAAGAAAAGCGCGAACGGGAAGAAGTTTGGAGTGAAATCGTTATTACATGAATCCTGTAACATTTCTGGAGTACGGTCTTTCAAACGTTTGAAAGTAATGGTTGTGACCCTCAAGTGAAACTGCTGAACATTGTTACGTGATGACAGAAAAATAAAACTAAGCCTTGTTGCCTTCGTGTTCTTTGGATCAGTTACGCACTGTCGGCCGTAAGCACGTACATGACCATTCAAGAGAATTTCGTAAGAGGAAGAGCAAACGTTTTAGCTACAGATGAGCTACTTTCAGCTTTGCCAAATCGAAAAGTTTGGAAATTTGCATTAGGCTAGTTAGGTCGACGTGGCTAGTAATACATGAAAGATGGCGTTACATTTGATCGAAAAAGAGCTTGAATGGCTCGATTTACATGATTTTTAATATTTTTCAAATACTTAACCTAAAGCGCCTTTCTTTGAGACGTAATTAAGTCACGGAGGGCGTATTTTATGTCTGTTCTGTTGGAACTAAAGAAATTGACTGCGTAACTCATGATAATTGACGCGAATAACCAAACACTTCAATTTGGATATTTTAGGAAGAGAAGAAAACAACAATCAACACCTTATGAGGTGTGACGTTTGTAAACCCCTTTTTTACTCCAAAGAAGTATGAATGTACGTATTGCAGCTGGGGTCAACGAGAGTTGTTGTATAACATAATTAAACTCGCTCTGAATAAACCTCGTGGTCATTATATGATTCATGTAAGAGACACCGTTTAGTCCCTCTCTTACACGAGAGTTATAATATGATATTGTAAGAGTGCATCATCACGTTGCAATCCACAGGTTTCCAGCGGGGAAACACCAGATCGTCGCCGAATGTGTTCGCTTTGATCGTCTGTAATATTATTGAGAAGGTGTAGGGTTCAGCCTCCCGGATTTGCTTATTAAGACAACAGGAGATAGGAAATTCCATGTCGGTCATCATAAAGAAAAAGATATCAATGCACTGGTGGTCGCTGAAAACTAATCTAGCGTTTTAAAAGTAAACAAACAAACAATCCTAATTCAAAGAACGTCAACGATGCTGAATCAAGGAAACTCCCCTATGATCAGTTTGCCCAATGGAATGAAAATATCACTTCATTTTATCTTTAATGGAAGATGCCTGATGTTTTTTCTTACACATTCTATTCTTTCTTCAAAAATTAACCACCATTCTGGAGCTGCAACATCAAACCCCCAGCAATAAAATTGTTTCCTCCTCACTCTGCATTGACTGTTTCAAGAAAAATATTTTCACGTCGGCTCAAACTAAAGCTAACACCTGAAGCTATCGTGTGTAAGATGGTGTAAGGATCAGCTGCAGGATAGCATAGCTAATAAAGGAATGGCATGGCCAAACTAAAGACAGTCTAGTTTTCCTTCGTGAAACAGAGCACCCTAAACATGAATAGTTTAGCTAAATGAGAAACGGTCTAGTAGCCCATGTTGAGTTGGATCATGAGATTGTGAAATGGACTAGCTTAATTACGAATAGCTTAGCACTCATTTGCAATACAGTACTCAAACGGTGTAGCGTTGAGTTAAACGGCTCAGGGTAACGTCGAGTAGCACAGCGTACGCACAAACGGTGTAGCGTTGCGTCAAATGGCTCAGCGTAATTTAGAATGGTACAGCGTACCCACATATCGTGTAGCGCTGCGGGAAATGGCTCAGCGTAATGTACATATCATAACTGACGGATACACTCTCTGAACACGTGATCTGAACACGTGATAAAGAGCGCGGAAGCGCTTTGCGTACATAATACCTGTGACAGGTTAGATATCAGGTAGAATCGTTTGCCGTCAGTCATACACACACGCCGCGAGTTACCTATGATTTTACACTTTTGGACTCTTGATCAGACAATAACAGCAACAACAGCGATATAGAAGTGATCCAAGACGTTAGACAACAAAAGTTTGAAAATTTGGCATTGTACGTTACACTACCCATGGATTCTCCGAACTGTGATGGCTCGCGAAGCTACGACTCGATTTATTCAAGGAGTGGTCAGTTCCCCAGAGACAGAGAAGTACACCATAACGCCGCGTATGACTCAACTCACGATTATGAGGAATTACAAAGTGTAGGGGTGGAAAGTAAAGAAAAAGGCCCTAGACGTAAAGACAATGATTTATATGAACCAACCGGGCCTCTGAAGCAGCGCGTGAGACAAATCACTGAATGTTCAGACGATTTAAGCGCACTGTCAGTGTGCAGTGCAAGTGGCCTCCCTTCTTGGAAGAAAGACAGCTGTCTAAGCAAATTAATACTCTTCCTTATTCTTGCCTTTTCTGTAGCAGCGCTTGTATTAGTGATTTTAATTATTTACGGCACATTGGGTCCAAAGTGTGGCTGCAAAGATTTCAACACAGGTATGTTAAAAACTACTGCAGGGGGTGTGTTCTTATTTCATATTTCTTCACCCCCCTTACTAAAACGAAGAATACGCGCATGAAAATAAGTTTGCTTAATTTGTGCACGTGAGAGTAGCTAAAGCTGAATGGGGTATGTGGGCGCCAAATTTTGTGCATACTTCCACGTACCAACTACAGTTGCTGGACACTATCATATTGATTGCTATAAATGTCAAAACAAACTAGAAAATTGATCCTCTGAATGGAGTTGAGAAGGGATGCTCTTTGTAGTGTTCACGTGGAAAGGTCACTCACTACGAACTCATTGATACTTGCACATCAGTTTATTCATTCATTTATTCACCAAGGAATTTACTAATGTAAATAATTTAGCGAGTCCGTGTATGATCTCGCTCCGGAAGTCTTACGTTTTTACGGCAATTTATTTTAAGACAATTTCTTTAGATCCTTCAGCGAAATAGCACCAAAGTCTACATAGTTCTCTCTGGAATTGATAAATGTATATCAAACCGTTAATCGTTGGCTTGCCTGGGAGAAACACTGAAAAAAATGAACGGCGGAAATTTGTGGAATGTCCTTTTGGCGCGTAAACCCTACAACCTCCTGTACTTCAGATCAATGAAATTCGAAAGTTATACAATTGTCTCTTTGCTCAAACGTAGTTAGTGGAAGATCATAACTAAGTTCGAGTTATAAAGGTATAACCCATGACACCTTAGAAAGTGAAAAGTTTATTGTGTTTCGCGCCAGCCAGATTGCGTGCGTAGAGAGCGGTGGAACCATGAGAGAATCTTTGATAACGAAAATATGCCGCTATGAAAGGTCACATTCCAGTAGCCCGCAAACGGAAAGAGGAAAAAGACTGTTGATTCAATTTAGAAATATAAACGCTTTCTTATCTTCGACATTATAGCCGCAGGCGAGCTGGAAATCAAACACACTCGTATGGGTGGTGGCGTTCTTTCCTACTCTTTGTTTATTAATTTGTGATGAGCACTCAACGCTTTGGTCGCAGTTTTGCATTTCTATAGACAATGTTTATATTATATTATGTTGTAGGAAGGTGACATCACGAAATAATCCGTAACCTTTTCCTACGCTCTCTTCATCCGATTATTCTCATTCATTTTGAGTTTCTACCCTTTGACTATTTTCGTCTCAGGCAATCAGTATTTTAGCGGGAAATATTGATTGTGTCACAAGGTCACGATTTAGGCGGAATTTGAAAGCCGCATGTCTCACGAAGAAGGGTCTATTTACCCACATCAATCAAATACTTCAATTATCATTTCTGAAATCTGAAAAGTATCTGTTTCCCACAAAAGTTCGCATTTTACATAAGCCCAAGCCATTCACGCCAGTGTTGGCAGAAGTTAAATAGTGTTTCAAACCTTTTAAAATTAAAATGGGAATGATCAGTATTACGACATTTGGTCGTTACCTTGGACATTCAAATCTTTCGAATTGACTTCCAAGGAAAGCTTACTTGGAATTTCTTTTCACTCTCAGGAACCAAGCCTGATACACCGAGACCAGAAATGCAGAGTTCTGTGCAGAGCTTGCTGAGCAGAATTGAGGCTTTAGAAAATGAGATGTCAACCATGAAAAGTAAAATGGTAACATATAAGTTAATAGTGTGGGCATTTTTTCCCACTTTCGTACTCAAAGCCTGATCAAATTTGAGCCGCGAAACTATTTTTAAGATGCTAAGCCTAGGGTTTCATTATGGTTAGAAAAGGAAGGCATCAGTGGGATCAGAGTCCATTTAGTATTTAGCTTGCATGTGATGGATTGCTTACACAGTATTTCCGTTGCCGACGTAACTTTTCCGCACAGAGAACAGAACATACCTTCTTATGGAGCATCGAATTACGCTTCACCGGAGGTTGCAGATCTTGTGTGGCCACGCATACGAACAGCGGGCCTTTGTTTTGTTTATACACTTTATTGAATTTTACTCCATCTGACTTGAACTCAGCTGAAGACAAACTGTTGTCATTATTGAAGAAAAGAAATCTCATCACAAGTGAGGGCGGAAATTGTTGAATACAGAAAATGAAAGAGATTTTAAAAGAAACTCAAACTTTACAATCCATTGCACAGCTCGCGGTCGGATACTGTGACCGTGGGAAACAAAAAACTGTCTGCTGTCCAGCTGGCCAGCACCTAATCATTAAACAAGTGTTTTTACGTAAGAGCAGGGAGAGTAACAAAGCCAACTGAATAAACGTCCATTTTTCTTGACTTTACAGGAGGCGAAAGATAACGCATTGAAAAATTTTGTCACGAGACATGAGAGTCAGGTTCGAGTTGTTTTATTTTTTACTTTTATCAATATCATTGAATATTCTCTTTTTTATCAGGGAGGGGAAAGTGAGGCGATACTGGATGGGAAAACGGTCTCTACTTTCTGTGTGCCTTTGTGACATTCCTATGAGACTATTTTGCTACATGAGAGATAATCCTCAAATGTGAAAAAAATATAAATGAGAAAATAAATATCTATTTATCAACAACTTCCTGCACTAAACACAAATGGGGACTCGCGACAATCCAAAGAACGCTGTGATTAAGTCATCGTTGTAGTGACGCTTTAGTAAGATAGGGAAGAGGAGCCTGATTTCTCATATTCATTCCACCCACAGGTTGAAGTTCTGCAGGCCCAAGTCAACAAGACTGCGACCAAGGTATGTGTTGTCAACAACTCTGTTCTATTCAGCTTTTAAAATCTTTTTTTGTAATCTAGGCTCCAACTAAGTTACTGCTAATAAAAGATTTTCACTCATCAGGTTGCCACTGTGGATGGTGTTTGGGTGAAGATGCGCAGTTCACATGAAGCCTTTGAGAAAAAATTGGATTCTGAATTCAAACAACTAAACGAGTCCGTAAAGAAACTGAATAACCAAGACACTCGGATATCATCAGATGTGGAGGAACTTCGAAAAAATCAGGTGATAACAAAGAGGATGAGCGGAAGGTTAGCGATCAATGTTACCGATGTCGAGTCTTCTGTTCGAGAACTGAAGAAGACTGATGAGAACATCAGCAGCCGGGTAGCGAGTCTTAAGAGAGGATATACCCGGATGAACAACACGATGAGAACACTTCAAGCAATCGATACTGCGCAAAACGCTTCACGGCAACGACTTCATTCCTTACACAAACGTTTACGAGCCTCTTTGACGGCAGTGAACGCAACGTTAAATGACAAGGTGAGTTCACAATTTTCGTTTTTCATAAATTTCTATGTTACGAATTCAGGCCTTGGTAGCCAACAACCTCTTTGCGCTTCCCGTTCTACTTAAGCGAAAGGAAATAAATTGTGTCGAGTTGGAATAAGAAAAACCACCCGCTAAATGTTCCCTTTATTTAAGATTCGATTTGTTTATAGTGGTTTCTCATTATTGTATTTTGATTTCAGATAAAAAAAATGGATGCCATTAGCGACAAGCAGCAAGGCGTAAACTTCAGCCTGTGTGAACACAAAACTGTTTCGAGCACTCAGGTATCGGCTGATGAAGCTTCTGGTAGTAGCGCAGCCTTCTACTATTTTTCACAGGTACAGTACAAACAACAAGTAAAACTCCTTACACATTCATTATTCAATTGAATAAAACACCAATAAAAAAAATTCCGATTCAGTTGATACTTAGAGTCCTGTAGACTGGTTAGTCTTTTCACATTTGTACAAATGCTTAGGTTCCATGATCACCGCCCGTTCGTAACCACACTAGAAATGCCGCCTTGTAATCTTGAAGTCAATTTATTAACTTTCCTTTTAATACTTGCATGGTTTCTTTATTTCAACAGGATAAGCGAGTAATGGGTGTCACTTGTGCTACAAATAACGCAAGATTTTACACTCTAAAAGAGTTTACGAACAGACTGGGCAAGGGCTTCAAGTGCAAGTGTGAACGGCTGTCCCCTGTGTTTTGGAAAGATTTAAGTGGGAAAAAGCAAGTTAGTATGCAGTGTCATTTGCACGTATGGGAATGTCCTATATGAAAACCATCCCTAGAGCAGATGATGTTCAAGGAAAAACACAACGGTGGTCGTCCATGACCATGATAATACTAAACGAAATCACTGGTTGAAAATTTTATTTTTTTTCTATTCATTTTCGACAAGGATTATTGTGGTCTGCAACACGAAACCCCTTAAGTTCAATTTATTTTAATAGTCTTCAATCATAAACCAATTTGACAACGTATGTTTTGGTTGTACATTGGTGGTGTGATAAAAATATTTAATACACGTTTTTGAGGTCTAATAAGAGCTTATAAGGAGCAGAGCTGTCCATAACTCAGCTGGTCATATTAACGCTAGCACTAAAAAACATAAAAAGTTCTGTGAGACTGAAATGAACTCCTGAAGGAAAAATCAAATCCTAAATGCTTTCAGCATAACTGAGCGTCTCTTACAAGTTGGACTGCAGGCCGATAGATTTCAGTTTTCAACACGCCTTTTAAAAGGCCGGTTTTTTACGATATTTTGCGATAAGTTTTGTGTTGATTTATTTTCTGTGTTCAGCACACCAGTGATTTTTCAGTTTTAGAATCCATAGTAGACTCAGCACTACCGATTGTCATCACTCGAAAACCAGCTCTTATAAAATACAACTTAATGTAGCTAGCTAGTAATCAGACAGGCCATGTTGTATGGAACCTGATATTTAATACCTTTGAGAGGTACGTGAAGTAACGTGTAAATTATACGACAAACAAATTCCAGGACAAAGCTCTCAAAGGAGCTAATAAAAGGTTTAAGATATCTAGCAGCTGCAAGATGGAGAATTGCAAACAAAAAATTTATGAGTACAAAATATAAGTAATTTAAAATTAGGATCATAATATATTTAATTAGTTTTACATGCCAATAATTTTATCTTACAACTTGATTAATAAAAAACGTCATGAGTGATGTGTTTTACTTATGTAACATTTAAAAAGGATAAATATTTGTTCAAGAACTGAGACTGTCTTGGTAGGAATTCAAAGTCAAGACTGGTCAAAAATTAAGTCCTTCAGGATAATTCCTACAATTTACTTTCAGTCAAAGAAATCGCCGCAATAATAAATGGATTATCTTATATTTTTTATAATGATCATGTATATATTTAATGTTAAGTAAGTGAAGAAAACTACTTTTTTTAAATTAGGCTTAAAAAACTATACTGATAAACAAAGAATGCAATGCTACCGAGTAGGAAAATCTCTTATTTTGAGATGTTTGTCTGAATCGCAGAGAGAGAAAGGATCTACTCTTTTGCTGTTAGTGATTTGTGTTTTTTGTTTGTAGTTTATTGTTGATAAGATAAATTCGGTTGTGAATTATTGTCAGTAACTGATATTCAGAAGTATCAGTCAAAGTTTTTCTTATTGTACTTATCTTTGTTGATAATTCATACAGATAAATTTATGATAAATACTTACGGGAAATCAATTAATATAAATGCCAAATAAACTGGATTTACAGTGAGCCTGAGTTGGGTGCTTACCGTCAGTGTTTACTATTTCATGATGGAAGTTATCTGAGTTATTTATCTTAGGCCGAACAATGGACTTACGCGACGCAATTTCGCAATGAAGATGGTTTTGGAGCCAAGAGACAAAAGAAATTGGAAGTGATGATGAGATCTGTTTGTGCAGGCATAAAACCACTTGTCGCTCAGGGCTGACGAGTTTTGTGATACAGGGAGTCGACTATTCGTCTCTTCGAATTACATTGAGTAAGGAGATGTACCATTAGTATCGAATGTTCTAACCCCTTGCGACCTAACATCAATATGTATATTGTCCACACTGTTCTTTTCACATTTCCTAAGGTACTGACAAGGAGAATTTGTTTAATAATCAAGCGCTTCTTCAGTTGATGATCTCTTCCTTTATTCTCTTGACCTTCATGTTTGATTCAGGGGTGATAATATAAGGAGAAAGTAAATGTTGGTCATCTTAGGGGTCAAAGGGTTAATACCATATCTAGGCTCACGCAGCAAGTTTTCGAGTTTAAGTGGGGAGGGCTTGTGAGCGAAAACTCAACGGGATTCGGGATACCGCTTCCGGGAATACATTTACATATATCCCGCGAATTCTTAGATTGCGCTGTCTCTATTGTACAGAAGTTGATAAAACTTCGCAATTCAGTCCTTAATTTGGCTAACACGACAAGCAAATCTCTTATACCACTTGTGAAATTAACCGTTACAAAAGCCAGAAATCTCGTCCTTTCCTGTCATTTACGAATTGGTATACGCATCAAACCGAATGGAGAGTGTATAGTATAGCCCGCTGAAAAATATAACCGAGGCAGTGGCCGACATTTACTGTCCTTTTGGTTGCGATTTCTACCAAAAAAATCTGCCAGCATTGTTGAGAAGGGAAGGTTCCCCCCATTCTCTGTTTATACATTATCGGGTGGCAAAAACGATCTTTCACATTGATACAAATTTTGCATACCAAGGTAACAGCGCTTTCTTCCCTGGGATAGGCAACCTTCCGTATTAAGTACAAACAAAGTTTTCGAAAAAAAAAATTCTCGTTCTGTCAGATGTACTTTCACTTTCATAGATGTACTTTGTCCACTATTTTGGCACAATTATATTGGGTTCTTTCGTAACTGCATCATAAAACCAAATTCCTCTTTATACAACTATCCAGGGGACCGACTCCATAACATCCCAGTCCTAAAGAAAAAATTACTAAACTGAAGACCGCTGCTGTCAGTCACCACGTTTGGCAGTCTGAAACATTTGACTGTAAACAAATGTCCAAAGTAGACCACGATAGGGTATCAATAGCTTCTTCAAACTTTCGGCGTTTTGCCGACAAAAATAACCAACCCAACTGAGTTAAGAAGTCTTTAGCTACATGTGAAACCAGGCCTGATGTAAAACGTAGCTACAACGGGCGGAATCTTACAATATAACAAATCAAGTACGATGGCATCATGATTGCATCACCTAACAGAATGTTGTCGACAGTTCCTTTGCCGGGTAGCAAAAAGTTACAGTATTAAAATTGTAAGACCAAGCTTACTAGAAACCACCAGAAACTCCACAATCTGCTGTGATTCTCCGAGACAACCGTGTGACGAATGACGTCAAACTGGTTTTTAACAAAGAGAGATTTATTGGACAAAATATACGATTAATAAACTCAAGCAGGACGATGCTACAGGAAATTCCTATCGTTCTCCTCCTTAGATTTGACTTGAGAAGACTTTTAATATCATTATGTTTGACGTTAATTCAATAAATTAATCTCTTTATTATTCAAAGTAGTATTATTAAATGCGTATCAACTTCTCATTCCAACAGAGATAATTTTGCATTATGTAATAGATACACAACAGACTATAAATAGCCAATAAAGGCGTCCGAGTTACCGTCTTCTCTGTCATCAGTTAATGTGAGTGACAAAGGTCCCAGTGGCTCGGTTTATATGCGATTAAACACCAAAGAGATTCAAAAATCAATCCCCAAGGTCAACCTACGCTGACACGTCACTGTTTCCTATCGCAATTTTGCCCCATTATTTTTTTACTCTCCGTTCCTAATTAGTCAATTATAAAATATATAGATACGGTATGGAGTTAAAGATGCAGTATTCTCGTAATAAAGAGAAAAAAAGTAATTTCTAACTTTTTCTCGCGTACAACTTATCTGGTAAAAGAAAAAATGCAAGTATTTATCAAAACCTTGAAGAGTTAGTAACCAGCAGCCATGTAACCTGCACCAAGGACTCACACAGTCGATAAGCTTAGGAATTTTGTCAAATGAAAAACTTCACATGAACATGTCTTTCATTTCGTGATTTTTGGTTACTCGTGATGAAAAAAACTTTCAAAACATGACCCACGCCCATAATCCACGCAATTCAATTGTGTCCATAGGTTTTCTTTTATTCATATCTCAATCTATCGTGTAACTAAGTAATTATCACAAAATTAAGGAAATATGACTCAGACCATTATGGGTTATCCAAATGAAATACTAATAAAATTTTCCAGACCACTTTCTAGGAATGTTTTCGTATTTTACCTGGGATAAAATACGATGAAATGAAATCGAGTTGAAAAATTTACTTCAATTGAAGAGCAATTTTTATTTCAAAACTTGGTGAACCTCATTCCCTTCCCTATAGTTTTAATACACGGTTCCCGATCTTAGACTCTCTTCAATAACCCATCGCATTTTCCCTAGCAAAAGACCCTCCATGGATCTGTGAGCAAACACGTAACTATTATTCACGAAATTTCAACATTCAGAGAACAACTTTTCTTTTCGTTATCCAAGGATAGAGAAAGGAGTAGATCCTGTGGTTCAAACATGATGGGAGAGAAGACAGAGGCTTAAAAAAGAACTCATCCATGGATAATGATCACTAGCAGAAGCGTCATGGTTTAGAAATGGATCATCAATACATAATGAAAACCCAAATTGGTTGACTGCGGCCAAACTGATCCCTTGGTGAAAGAAGGAGATTGTTGGTTTTGCGTTCTTTCAACCTCTTGTTTGATGGATCAACAGAACCAAATATAGAGTTTAAAGCTTTAATATCCTAGATTGAAAATATCACAAGCTATGTGACGTAAAGTGGTTTAGATGAGTACACGTATGTGAGACCTATAGTCTTCAAGTATTTTACTCCCTATTTTACTTTTGAAACTATATGCCTTTGGTTTGAATATTTTTAACAAAAAAAATCAACTTTATCAGTCCGGGCCATAACCAGTTCTGGATACTTGATGACGTCACCAACATGGATGTCGTAGTGGGACATCGAGGAAACTCACTCATTACTTTATTCGAGCCCTAGCGACTTAGTTCCCCACCCATATCCCATGAAACCTTGCAAAATTACGGAAGACAAGCAATTACACACAACAAGCAAAGAACTGATGGTGGTCGCGATGACGAGGAGGAAAAATTCAGATGAAAAGTCGGGTGGAGGTCCATGTTGCGAAGGACTCGATCGAGGAATAACCTCTATTTAGTTGAGGTTTTCAGGTATGCAACATTTTTTTTGATTCCTGAAAAAAATCTTTTAAAAAACTAGAATAAATTTGCTTCCAATTTGTCAAAATTCCAATCGAGTGCACGAGGTTTTTGCTCGAGTGCACGAATGTTGAAAGTCTGTTAGTGTGCAAACTACCAGACGGATTCTTTTGTTCAGATCCATCGGAGTATAGTGTAAACCGTAAATTTTAACCATACGTTGTGGCCGGCCAATTTAAAGTAAAAGGACAATTATTTATCGGACCTTTATAAGCCTACATTGTGAATTTCAGATCAAGCCAACAGCATGGATGAACACATTCAGTATCTCGAGACACTTTGTCGTCTTTGTGGCACAAATCTGCCACGGACCTGGGTCAGTGCTACAAACAAAGAATCTTTTAAATCGGAGCTCTGGATGAAATTTCGAATCAATGTCGATCTTGACATCAGAGAGATTCATTCAGCCAAGGCGAATGTACACTAAAAAATAATTTCAGGAAACCACGGATCTAACACGTAAACGTGATTATCCAGCGAGTAAGTTCTCCTTCGGGCAAACCTATATAAAACAAAGAGGTATTCGTTCACTGAGCTCTCACATCTTCAGGTATCGTATCGGGAAATGTGCGATAAGAGCGGCATGAAGATGAAAATAAAGAAATCACATTTGTGGAAAGCCTTGCCGAAGTGTCTCTATTACAGCATTCCGGAAACAAAGGTTGGAGTTTAACTACACGAACTAATGAGAGTGAAATTTTCGTCTAAAACCACAAGGGACTTGTCTGTAATTGTGAAACTCGTTTAGAAACACCGCTCGTGCTTTCACATTTTGCAGTGATTACCTGAACAAACTTTCTATACAGGGTGTTCAAATCAAAGGGTAATTTTAAAGGACATATTATTGCTGACTAAAAGCTGTAGGACCGAATTTGTAGTGTTCTGAGACCTAGATTTTCCCGCGAATCGATCTATAGCGCGCAAAATACCTTCTATGATTCTCTTGCATTGAATGCGATCATGTGTATTCGTCTTAATATAGATTGTGACTACTTGATTTTATTTTATCCCACTCATGTATTTATTGGCGTTTATTTTCCAGGTATCATAATTTCAAGATCAAAGTTCCACGTGGAACACCGCTTGTTATTCAAAGTGAAGACGACAACACGTATGACTCGCATGCACTGGCTTGTCTTCTTCCACGAGAAAATGGAACGCATTCCAGAGGCTCTACGAGAAGTCCAGATTTTCAGCAAATCGCAGAGAAAGACATACACTTTAGGAGATGTCAAAGGGCAGCAGATCGGCACGGTTCAGCACTTTCTAAACATACAGCTGCATGCTTTGCTTCGATGTGGCAAAATAACCAGGAATTGAAGGATAAGTTATTGTTTTCTTGCTTTACTGTTACTTTTTCGTAAAGGCTTGATGGACTGAAATTGATAATGTCTATTTAAAAATCGGAGAGAAGCAAGATATTGTCTTTCCTCGACCTATACTGGAGAGAAATGAAATTGTCCCGATTCCGCGATCTCACACCTCACTCGTCCCAATTGTTATCAGGGCGCGTTATTTGGTTCAACCTTATTTAATTGGTTTTCTTGTAACCCAGAATAGGGAAATCAACAGAGAACGGACAGTAACATCGAGGCCAAGCTCTACCCAGAAGTTCTCCAGATACAAACAGGCTGGCGGAGGAGCTTTTATTCCTGTGACGCTCTTGATGGAAGGACCACAGCGTTACAAAGAATTTGTGCTAGAAAGAATCCGCTTTACTCTTCCAGAATGCGAGAATGTCGAGGACATGCATGTTGAATGTTTGAAATAAACGAATATTTTTAATGGTATCTCACTTCCAGTCCTTATTAGCGAATTTTGTTTCAGCTTACCACCGCATTACAACATGGCCGCCACAAAAAAAAAAAAATGAGCTTCTTCTTGTTTCCAGCACCTCTCGGCCAAATTTGCTTTGTTTTGGTTTTGATCTCACCCAATCACAAAGCTCGAAACCGATATCCAGAAATGGTTATGGCCCGAACTGTTTATTAGAGTGAAAAGGCTTTTTTTTACTCAGAGAGTATCTAAAGGAGCCTTTAAGTCTAAGGACTGAGAACAATCCACGGACAATCCGAAATTCCGCAAAATCTTCTGTGATCGCGATCTGTTCAAAATGTTTTCATATTTTAAGGAATTCCTTGTTTGACTACTTTCTTAGATTACCAGTTTACGAAAGTTTTACTATGCTCGTAAAACATAAGCCAACCCAAAAGCATCGACGAAATAGATCACAAACGGTTGTTTTTGACAAGTACTGAAAAAGTTCAGTGTTTTTGTGACTTGTCTGTTAATCTGCGAGTATCAAACTGGAAGAATTTTTGCTTTTACCCTCTAATCCTAAAGCTGAGAGATATGAATAATTAGGATTCTAAAAAGTAAGCTTTGCGTAAGTTTTAAACCATCTAAAATTTAATAATGAATGGTTTTCCCTTGAGAGGTTCTAAGCCGGACTTGCAATGTTGTGTGATTGCATGTCTCATGGATCCGAGGAAACGAAATTAATTTTTCCGCTTAATGTTGATGATTTGCACTTTTATCAGACAACAGTGCCTGATAGACAGTCATCTTTTGTTTACATGCTTAAATTTTACTATCCATTTGATTTGGGTATTTTCAGAAGCTTCCCACCACGTTGGTCCATCAACCAACATTTTGGAGACTGCTCAGCTTGACCAGGACGTCGTTGATAACGCGTTTTCATGAGCCACCTTCTGAAAAGCACTTTCAAACTTGGCATTTCAAGAATATGAATGGAAATACGATGTTTTCTAAAATGTATAGTGTGAAAAAAACAAATGAAATATTTTTTTAGTGTTTCTATGGTTTGTCACCTCAATGAACGCAGTAAAGCACGATTAATATATATGAAGATTGCTTTATTAGAGGTTGGAATTTACGATCGATAGAAAGAAACCGCACCGCTCAAGTTTTAGATGTCAGTTCCACCGTCGAAAATTTCCCGCAGATGTGTTGTGGAGTTTTCATGTTTTTTTCGAGAATAACTAATTTTATTTACGGCTGTAATTGCCAATTACCAGTCGGAAGCCGCGCAGTGGCCCTGTAATTGTGCTCTGCGTGATTGAAAATTGTGAACCAAACTTATGACGAAAAAGACAAAGCCCTCATTTAAATTCAAAACAATGAAAAATAAGGCTTATTTCGTAAAAATGGGTTCACAAATAATGTAATGTTTTTTTATTTTATTTTACAAGGTTTCCATTGTTAATCTTGCTTTTTGAAAATTAAAGGAGAATTACTGTTGTGCAGCCACTAATGTAGATGTGCTCATACGTGAGGAAGGACATGTGTTACTTAGTGTTGTTATAGCAGAACTACAACACCTGCTGCACCATAATCCATATTTAGTAGAATACGAAGCATCGACAAGAACATAACAAGTATACCTTGCTATTTGGCGCGCTAGCTTAGTTCATCATAGCTTGACAAGTCATTGATTACCGCGAATGTGAAACAGGTGAGTCCAATGATGCCTGTTTATTGTATGAATTGATCACCAAAAATCATTCAGGCCTTTCAGCGATATTTCCAACCAATAGAGTTCATTAGTCTAACTTTAGTCTGCATATTATTTGCTTTTAGAGTGAGAGTCGAGAAAGCTGCACTTTGATTGGTGGTAATCAAATGATTAGTGCCTGGTTTTATATAAGAACACAGCCAATCCTTGAATTTTTAGTTAACGTCAAATTCCCTCAATCTAAGGTCGACTTGGCGAGGTAAGAGGCGTTTTTGACTTACCCACTGTGTTATCACTGATTTTCTGTGAGCTTCCTTGACGCTTGTTCTCTAGTTGCAGCTCCCTATTGTAAGACCATCAGCTTTTTCTCGTTATTCGAGATTCACTGAATGTTCTTGATTATCACGTTAACGGTTCGCTGGCGAACCATAGCAAAACAATTTTCTCAGATCCTGATGAAGTGTCATGCCGCAGTCAAAGCGTGAAAATTTTTTGATTTTTGCTGTTAATTCCACATTTCTCTGTTAGATTTAGCATAAGAGTTTCCTGAGAAATCTAGGCGCGCTGTCAAGTCTTTATTTTCCATATTCAAAAGATTTCTATTGCAAAAGCTCCGCGAAGCGAATAACCTGGAAAACAGCTAGAATACGAAAATTGTCGGTGTTTCGTGGGTAACGGGAAATTGTCTTATTGTATTCGTTTTCGTTTCATGACCTCATTCGGTAGAATCTTTGTATGTGGAACCTAAGAATCGGTTCATTGTAAAATGTTTCTAAAAAGCACGATAACTTATTGTTACAGATGGAATTGTCGTGGTAGAAAGAAAATATGAGTATGATCAAACTTTTACAATATATTACAGCAGTGAATAGTATCTTTTATAGTCTTACAAATAGAGATATTAAGAGGGCGCACCCATGGGAGTACTCATAATAATTCAAAAGCATAAACAAATTCTCAGAAAACACTTCCACCAACAATGTATCAATAAACTCTGTAGCATTAGAGATAATTTTTCCCCTTAAAACTAATGTTAAGTGGTGGATTTTGATAATGAACTCATGTGGGTAATATGAAAGCTCTTGCATAATGTTTTTGTTGTATTTTGGAAATATGGAGGATAGTATTTAGATAATGAACTCATGTGGGTAATATGAAAACTCTTGCTAGGTGTATTTGTTGTACTTTGGAAATATGGAGGATAGTATTTAAATTGAATGACAGCGTGATTTAAGGCCGCTCCCGTTGTCTTGTTGTTATTACTCAAGATGTCTCTATGGATATTTTACGACTTTGAAGGACTGGATTTCTGCTCACTCGAAAGTTCAAGAAAAAAACCTTAAACGCCTATTTGCAAGCACTGTTTATTTCACCTTTTTCCCCCATAATGAAAAGATTTCACGCTTCGTATTTTAGTACGATTATTATTCCGTGAGTAGAAGTCCTCAGGCACTCTACAATAAAAATACTGCCATAAATCATGGTCCGTATACCAATTAACATGGTGGTGCATTGGACAAAGAATTATCTGAAACAGGGTATTTTAATTTGTTCCAGTATTTGATTGATAAAGTAGAACTTCGCGTTTGAAACCGAAAAGATAAACCTTCATGTAGTGTAACCTCGGACAACTGAAGGCAGAACAAAGAAAAAGGAATCGAGATGAACTGGAAACCAAATCACAACTGACTAAAAAATTAAAATCTACGATGCGGTTGGTAAATTATGAGTTTGTGTTTAACATCAAAGGACAGTTATGAAAACTAGCAAGCTTATTGAATGGCTGAAATACGATAGCTAAAATGTAGTCCACGATCCCTTTGTTGAGGTAAAACAGGTGCACACATAAAGAATTAGACTTTTTTGTGTTTCCGGCACTTTACAAAATACGCTTTTCAAAACAAACATGAATTTTACATGCAGATTACGGCATTTCAAAGGTTTAGCAACTGATGCTGAAAGAGAGAGATAAGTGGTAGTTCATTATGACGCGACGCGTGAAACAGCGAAAGCGTGGCCACATCGTTACAAAATTCTTTTGAATCATATTTAAGTGCGTGAAAGTATATTGGCATCAGTAGCGGCATTAATTTGGTATTATAAAGGTTAGTTTGCAGAGATCCCCCTTAACGACAAGAAAAAAGCGAAATCGTCTTTGTCCGACAGTGTTTATCAAATCATGAGTAAAGTGATTCAAGGTGTTTGCTTTAGACAATGTGTTTGTTAAAAGGCTTCATACTATGTCAAAAGCTGATGAAGCTATCGCTAGTACTTCTCTTAACGGTTATAACTTATTTCGATTATATTCACGCGTTTTGATTTCTATATATCAACGTAATCCAAGAAGAGTTTTCAGAAAACACCAATTCCACAAGGGAACTATATGTATTGAAAATTAAAGTTAAAGAAAGATTTGTTATTCTATCTCCTCTCCAAATTGACAGGTGAAAATGAGGTTCATAAAGAAAGAGCAAAACAATACTGATGAAATTATATTCCTCTGATGAATTATCGCCTTTATAAAGGTTGCCTGATATCGAAAACAAAAGAAATTTTCATCCAGCCCGAAATATATTACATTCGCAAATAAATCCTCATTAACTCTCTAGATCAGTAAAAAATTGTTATTACTTCGAAATATTTACAAGCTGCAAAGAATAAATCTTGCAGCCAAAAATAGTCGTTCAAAAAATGTTCCGCCTTCCCCTCGCGTGACGAAGTTTTCTAACAAAGTCAAATCAGATTCTTAAAAGAACGTAAATGTGGTTTTGATTTTGTAGATCTTCGAACTGTGATTCTATCACGAGTCTCCTGTATTCAACATCGCTAAACACAGTTTCAAGTCTCCTCTATGATTACCCTTGAGCTAGACCTCAACCATTCAATGATGTAACACCCCAAACCCTCTACGGTGACTTAGGCTGCCAAACGCAGTTGTTTGAAATAAGACCTTTGCAGAGCTTTCTAGATTATTTTGAGATGTCTAAATTCAAATATGATTTTAAACCACGATAAATTCAGAACTACAGACCCTGTGCGAGTGATATCCCTACAGATAAAACGTTGGAGGATGCTTTCAAGGAAGGTCAAACTACATGAGATATAAACTTTGCGCCATCATGTCAGACTGAAACCTCTCAGCACGTACTTTCTGAAATTAATAACTTGGCATCTTCTTCACAGCAGGAATTAACCTCATTGTACAACATGAAGATTCTTATTGTTTTGCTTGCGGTCATGTTGGTTTGTTCAGCTAACTCTGTGGAAAGAGAAAGGGACCCAGAAGTACTGGACTCAGAAGTACTCGATTCAGACTGTGAGTAAATCCTTTAATATCATTCGAAAAAAGCAACACTAAAAGCAAGTCTATATTTGATGGGTCACCGACAATTCCGAGAAACTAATCATTATGAATAAATATGAGGACTAACACTAGGCAACTTTTCAATAAAACAGACACCAGACCCGCAACGAGACCGGATAAGGGTAGGATTAGTGCTTTTGCTTGCTCAGTGAATATCAGCACTTTTCAATAAGTTCCATTCCCTGTTCGCAACCTTGAAACTTTCAGTACAAAAGAAAACATAGACATTTCGTTCTGGAACCCAGCTTACGACCATCTGGTCGCCATAGAAAATTGAGCGTCGATCGCCTTCACCATCAATATTCCCATCTGAAAGGAAAATCAACAGGAGAAGATGATTTTAAGAAAAAATTTCATACTTTTATGTTTCAAAATTAAATTTTACTCTTTTCTTGACCTTCTGAATCGATTCTTTAATACTTTCCCTTTCATCTCCCTTTCAGTGAAAAAGCCAGGACCTGATTTGGTTTAGTAAAATTCCTTTCTGTCAAGGCACTGAAAAAGGCTGCAATTGAGCAGCCTCTCGTTCGTTATGAAAAAATGCAACTCTTAAAATTTTAGTCCGGCTTCCCGAAATATCACTCGACTGAGACTACTCTATTTAAGGCTCAAGACGACATCTTATGAGTATGGATAATAAGGAAGTCACACTTCTCGTACTTTAAAACCTTAAGGGTTTTGGAGTCGGCAGCCCTACTTTAAGATGCTTTTAGAGACTTTTTCATCTAATTGTAAACAACGTATTTTTATTGGTTACAAAACTTCTGACGACTTTAATCGTCAATATCCCACGGGGTCTATTCATTCATCGGGCCCTATTCGATATTTCATTGTATAAACTATTAACTACGATTATTATTTTTTGATTAATTGCTATCATTATTATTGTTGTTATCATTATTATTGTTGTTATTATTATTATTATTATTATTATCATTATTATCATTACCATCATGAGTAAGTGAATACTACAAATCCTTGTAAGACTAAAAAAATTTGCTTCAGACTCTTCAGACGTTGCTTGTCACGAATGGTCAGTTACAAAAATTAAACGACAGTTGCTTTCTGTCGCTCTATTTCTTATTGACTCCGTATTTATCGATTCAAGTTTACGCTTGAAATTTCACCAGTATTAAGAAAGATGTTTTTTCGTCTAGTCACGAGCGTGGGACAAAGAAAAATTCTGAGTCCCCATGAGGAATCGAACCTCAGACCTTCGGATTTGCGCTCCGATGCTCTACCACTGAGCCACAAAGAATCTTCGGTGAGCGGGATCTATTACGAAGTTCTAATGACACGCGTCCTGCATACTGCTAGGATCAGAAATGTCGATAGCGTAATGTTTTTGAGAGAAAAGTAGAGATGGTAAGTTTTGAGCTCGGTGAAGAATTAAGAAAGATGTTTTTTCGAAAAAAAGACGAAAAAACATCTTTCTTAATTCTTCACCGAGCTCAAAACTTACCATCTCTACTTTTCACCAGTATTGTTTTTAGGATTAAGAAGAAATTTTTCTCAGCAAAAAATAACAAAAATAGAGAAATGAAAAAAGAAACAGAAGATTCCCATAACCAGAAACTTAAATTAACAGAGAACAGATCATTATTTCTAAGAGATAAATCCATTCAGCAATTATCGGTTTTGTGACGTCAATATAACTTGTCAAAGATTGATCTAAAAATTTAATAATTTTATGTTTTGACTCATGATATGATCTCTACTTGCTCTCTGGGCCACCAATTATATAATGTGTTACAATTCACGGGTGTCAAGGGGTGCAAAATATTAACCACGCGTCAGTATAATTAAAAACCCTGAAGAAAATCATTGGTTGTTTCAAACCCACGCGAGGAAGAAGCGATCGAAAACTAACCAGACTCAGCAAACTGATAATACTTTCTGAATACAAAACATTAAAAATTCATGCCATAAAGTTGGTCTTCTGTTGGCATTCACTTCTCTGTACATCTTTGTAAAACGTTTTTAAGTGAAACACACGGTAACAATGGACATGAGGCCTTTGGTAGCTTTCTTCGCGTTGTTGGTCGTATGTGCTGCATTAGAAAAGGACGAAAATTATGGGCGCGACAGGTCGGCCTTGAAGGAAGTCATCAAATGTAAGTGCATAACCCCTTTCTTTCGCTGCCTTTCTGTATTTTTCCTTCACTACCGTTACTGATCAGTATGATTCCCCCATGATTTTACTTTTTTGTTAAAAATGGAATGAAGTCAACAGGGCTTAATAACTCCTGAATGACGACTAATTCAGCTAATTCTTTACAGTAAATTCTCCAATACTTAGTCAGACTAATCTCCAGGTATACATTCGTCTAATATTACCGGCATATAAACGATAGTCAGTTTGTACGATGGAGTCAGGCACCATAACTAAGCATAATGGCAATTACAGATAATTTTGTTGTCGAATTAGAAATAAAGTCGTGCCACCTTACGTTTGATTGAGCTCCAATAAATATGACCTTCAAATACGAAGTTCACAAAGTCACTGACATGGATATGCAACGTTATTAAAGGCAAAAACAGTATTTTTCAAAGAAAAAAACAGCAGTAATGTAATCTCAATGCAAACTAATGATCAACCCGGAACTTTGAAATATACGCGCACACGATGCAAAATTT
This sequence comes from Pocillopora damicornis, assembly GCF_964200805.1. Taxonomy (NCBI): domain Eukaryota; kingdom Metazoa; phylum Cnidaria; class Anthozoa; order Scleractinia; family Pocilloporidae; genus Pocillopora; species Pocillopora damicornis. The sequence continues at coordinate 9,268,687 of NC_142677.1, read as the reverse complement.
GCTCTTTCATTCATAACGTCGAAAAAAATGTCGGGACTCAAGCGATCTATTAAGATTACAGATCATCTCGCGTGCACCTCTGCCAATGTCATCTATTGCATAACTTGCACCTCGAAAAGATATACATTGGTGAAAAGGAAGACGACTAGGTGACCTTCGCGAGGTATGAAGCAATGACAAGGACACATCCAAACCACTTGCTAGACACTTTAATCTCCCTAATCATTTAAGCAGCATATGGCAGTCTGCGGCCTTTCCCTACATCTAGGAAGCTCGTAAAGATGCAAAAGTCTCGTAGAAAAAATTTATCTTTCAAATCGGCACTCTTCATCCGCGCGGTATTAACAAACACTATTCATTCAACCAATGTATTATTACTTTTTCTCGTTGCCACGTTCCCACCAATGGCGTAACTCCATTTTTTTTGCACATAAACACACAATCCAAAATTCCTCCTTTCACTCTGATGAAGGGCCAACGCCCCAAACGTCCACTTTAGAAACTCTCTACTGTGACCAAGTTATATTATCAACTCGGGTGATAAAACCAAATTATCTTGTGGTATGATATAGTTGTTAAGAGAAATTCAAGGTTTTCTCTCTTTTCTCTGGCTCTTCGGTTAACCTTATTATTCACTACAACCTGTTAAATTGCATTACAACAGGGAAGGTCGGGAAGGGTAACTCATATCAACTGCGAAATGTTCTTCGTCAGTTTCTTTAGGTGAGAGTGACTTGATTGTCAATCCATGTCCATCGTCCATCATGTCACACTTAACAAGCGGATCACATTAAACTCCATAGAATAGATCTTGCATTAAGTACTTTCCCTATGTAATGACGTTCTACCTTAGTCTTCACACATTCCCAGTTATGAATCCGCAAAACAAAAGCAAGATTGACAATGTAAAGTTGTAAGAATCCTACTGATGAAATCAGAATTACACTTAGATTTTGTAGATTTTGGTTACGTGCCAGGCAACGTATAATAAAGAACAAGATAGAATTTCATTTCAGGCCTATTTATCAATTTAGTGGTGTGTAACTTTCGCATTTTAGTACCTAATATTTATTTTGAATCTTCAAATTGTCTTGAAACTAAAAAGAAAATTGTTCTTTAAAAATTCACTGAAAATCGGTAGCCAAAATTATTTGTTTAGGTGTTATTTGATTTTCGTGTTAACCTGTAATTTCGTCAGTCGCCGGCACCTTTTGTTGCTTCACACAGAAAAAACACACGATACGAAATGTAACGATCGATTTTGTCCCTAATCTCACGCCATGACAGAAAAGCTTTTGAACACCTGTAAACTCCGAGCGCTTCGGAGTAAGTGATATTTTTAATGAATCTTCGGATTATTTTCAAGTTCAAGGATTGTAAATTACAATTTTATGAAAAACGAGGGTTGTTCTCTTATTTCTGTGTGAATCCTCGCACGCCTGCCAGTCGCTGGCGCCGCTTGTTGAAACTAAAACGAAAAAAAAATAAACTCTTTTAAGATTATGGTTGATTTCTTTTTCACCCCACCACTATTCTTAGCAACAAAGGTCGCCATTTCGTTTGTTTATTACTCGCCAAAAACTATCAAATGCACTTAAAAGCCTAAAATCAAAAAAAAGTTTACAGGAATCGACCAATCGAGCGAGTGCCATTCTCCACATCATATCTACAACTGTCGAGCGAGTGCCATTCTCCACATCATATCTACAACTCGCTCTTGCGCATGCGCGCAATTCACGAGTTAAAAAGGGTGTTTTCCATGAAAAACCTGCAAAGAAATCAACTTTGACTGGAGCAATTAATTTCTCCACTCTTAAGCGGATGAAATTTTTTCAAAAAGTGTAATAAGAATATTATAAACCGAAAGAACAACTGTTTTCATGCCGAGTTCACCATCGGAGAAGGTGTTTTTTGATCAAAATTAATAGCAGCTTGTTCTGATTATTTTGCAAAGTTAAATATACTATTTATTCACATTAATTAAGGGAAGACAACAATTATTCTTAGTTGTAAAATGACATCGACAAGAGAAACAGAGAAGACGTCAACTAGTTTTTATATGTTTGTCGAATAGCTCGCGATCATATGGTTATACCTATAAGTGAAAATATAAAACTTATATTATACTTATAATGGCACGTCATATCCTACACCCCAAAACGTAATGTTAATCTAAAATCTGGTCGAAAATCTAATCTAAATCTGCTAAAACTTGTTTGATTTTGCACTTCCATTCATTATTGTATTCTTTACCTGTTTCCACAGTAGTTCGAGAGAGTCGTTCATGTGGTGACAAGTTTCGCTTCCGAACCTGTATCAGGGCTCGCCGTATGCCTTCTAACTGCAGCAAGCTGTACTTCAAAATCGGCTGCAGACGAATGTGCGCCCTATGTTGGTAAGTGCAAGGGGAGCGTCTACTCTTGCAGCCCACCAGCTTCTACTCATGTAACCCACCAGCGTGTGCCTCTAAACGCCAAAGAAGTTATCTGCACAAGTATACAAGCCAGAGAAACAAACATTGCTTTTATTTTACCCTTAATCTTGATCCAGATTGATTTTATCAGATTGATAACCTTGAAGATGGTAGCAACGCTAAAACTATAATGTCGCACCAATTGCTACATGGTTCAAACAAATCAATCGAATTTGGAAGAGCTTTTACAAAAGGAAAATGTACTTTTGAGTAAAAACGAATGACAACTTTGGTGTACTTGAGATATTCACCAAAGAGCTATTTGAAAAGAAAAGAAACGTTTTCTGGGCTTACATAACCTTTAACATACATTCCGTATCTTGACGAAATCTATCTAACTACATAGCTTGCCATTCAAGTGAAACCAAGGAACATTGCCTAAAACCGATAAGTTATCAGCTGTACCTACACAGTTGAAAGTAGGAAATTGATAGTTATGATAAATAGCTACGTTTTCATATAACCATTGCTAAGGCATGTTCAATGTTGCTAAACCTTGCAGATGTTTTCTACTGGCAACACTGATGTGAGCCAAGATGACAAGCCGGAGTGTCCTTTATGAAGTGATTATTTCATTATTACTCAGTGTATCTGTTAAAACCACCTTTGAGGGAAATAAAAATTTGAAAATCAACTTCTCTGTTTCTAACCAGTAAGTTGAAGAAAAATGAACACAGACAAGATAACAGGTAGCTTTATTTTGTTGGAGATTATCAGAGAGGCGGAAATTTAACAGCCAAAGTTCATTAATTAGTGGTGTAATTCTGCGGGTGGAGATGCTCAGCTGTCGATGCATCAAAAACGGACCAATATTAAAATCTAGTTTATTAAGAGGTTCGGTTGATGTACTTACATTTTATGGGTGTAAACTTGTTAAGAATGAGAAATGAGCAGTACATAACTATTAAGGTCACTCAAGGAGGCTTTTCTCGAAGGTCCCGGTAACTCATTGGGCCCGTAAAGCTGTTCTGTTTTCATTCAAGATGAAGATTTGAAAATTATACAATAGAAATTCTAGCTAAAGAAACAAAACTGAATGGTCAAGGAGCCAGAGCCTGCTTCTCTATTCTTTGAATTTAGATTCTAAAATATAGCGTTGGGCCTGTTAATTCACTGGGACTTCAGAAAGGCGGGCCCCAGGTTCGACCATCTCTTCATGACGAGCTGATTTAATTTATATAGGTTGACCACTAAATACAGGTTCCACGGAATAGCAGGGTTGTTAAAACGATGAAAAAACTCCTGCATTTCATCCCATAATTGACACTTAAATGTACAAAACTCCCCTCAAATCTACTACTACTTACATTGATTTCGGGAGATAAATTTGGACTACAGTTTTACTCAAAAGATTATTCTTATTTTTATTTGAGCGGTTCCACTTAACCCTTTAACTCCCACGAGTGACCAAGACAGAATTTCTCCTTACAATATCAATACCATATCAACCAGAAAAGAGAAGAGAATAAAAAAATATATCACTTTAGGGATAATAAGTTGATCCAATACCAAATTCACTGAACTAACATAATGTGACAGTGAGGAGAATGACAAATTTGAACTGGGAGGTGAAGGGTTAAGAAGCCGTTCAATACAGGTGGAAGACAATACAAACAGGCCATTGAAGGGTTAAGAAGCCGTTCAATACAGGTGGAAGACAATACAAACAGGCCATTGAAGGGTTAAGAAGCCGTTCAATACAGGTGGAAGACAATACAAACAGGCCATTGGAACTCACGTAAAGGTTGATCACGACCTCTTGAGGTGAAAATTACAGTGTTTTATTGGGAAAAAACCGGGCCTTTGATAACCGACCACTTATACAGGGTGACCGCTTAATACAGGCTCGACTTTAACAGTAATTGGACAGCGTGGACTTCAATTCGGTCTGAGATCATACGAGCGATTACAAAATCGGACGACGGCGAAGCAAGAGTTTTACTTTTGAATAAAGAGTGTGATTATTCACAGAATTGCGTGACACGAAGTCCTATTACCAATTTATCATAACCATTACAATTTCCGAAAAAAACAATACATTTATTTGGGGAGATATTTCCCTTAGAGACTTTGCCTAAAGTAAAAAGTTCCTCCATTTTGAAATTCCCAAGTTTTGTAGGGTAAGTGGTTGTTGCTATGGTTATTGTAATCAATTCTGTGATTGGTGGATTTAGCTGAATGGACTTGCTCTGCTTGGCTGCTTAAACCGTACTATTACAGAATAATCAGTGAAAAGTAAAGCAGCTAACACACCAATCACATTGGAGGAAATTGTAGTAGTTATGATTAAGAGTCAAACGACGCATATAATGTTTGTATTGTGTCGAGATTGTGATTGTGTGTCATTCATAAAAGTCGCAGTCATTCACCAGTAGAATGTGATGTACAGTTTCCCTCCATAATCCCCTCAACAGACCGATTATTTTGGTGCTAAATAGCTAGCAATAAGGTAGCTAGCACACATTACGAACTGCAAGCAAAAATCTGACGGGCCGTCTCATTTTTGAGTTGTATAATAAGACTAATAACATTCTTAAGGAAATTACAAATCCTAATGGGTATATTTAGCTTGTGGATTCTACCGTTTTATGAAGGAAAAAATGCCACAGAGAGTAAACAAAGTGCTACGATAAAAGCCTGTCACTGTTGGTACATGAACCGAAAACAAATGCAGATCAGGAGACTAAAATGATTTGCTTGATTCAGGTTCACGCTTATACCACCGAAAAACGAAACACAATAAGAAAACTAATTTTCACTTACATGGAAATCTTTTTTTTTTAATGTTAGGAAAGTGTAATATTAAAGGAGGTATATATGTCTATCTATATACGACCACGAGGTAAAATAAAAGGCAAGAAAGAATTGAGGGATTAGTCACACACACGAGCATTTAAAATTTCTTGCAATAGCACCACGGAAAAAAAACACAAATCAAAAAATTTTCCATTTGATTTTTATTTATGATGACCTATGTTTTAGTCACTTTATTTTTAAAAAAGCTCCGCAGATTACTTATTCATAGATTCGCACTAAAAAGCAAAACAGCGAGGTTTATAAATATTCAAACCTCCTTTGCTGCTTTGGTGAAAGAAATTACTCGTTAACAATATACAATACAAGCGCATGCTGCCTGATAGTAAGCTTTTAATTCCATCAAGTCCTAACCAGCTGCGTTCGCTCACCGACGCCATTATCTCGTAGCTACACACAAAGACTTTTCATGATACATGGCGTTTGCTCGTGGTCTTGTGGTTTTGTTGACCTTTTTCACCATCTCAGAGGCGTTTTTCTCATCTGCAACACTGGATGTAGATAGTGAAAGTGCCGTTCAGACTCGCGATCATGATCTCATTACAAAACTTGGACTGTTTCGATGTCTGGTAGAATTCGTTGAAGATAACCCACGGTATGTCCACGAAGAAATGGTCAAAGACTTCGAAGATCTTCAAAGGATTACCGTCACTGCAGATGACCCAAAGACAATCCAAAGACTCATCACTGTGATGGTTTCCAAAATGCGCCTTCAAAACGCTTTAACCGAGATACAAAGCTCAAACGCGGAAGTAAACTCAGCCCCCCTAAAGATGGTGGCTTCCGCTCACTTTAGCGGAGAGCAGTTCAAAGATGGCGCAAAGCGTCTTTATCAATTGAATTCTGAAATAATCACGACCCTATTGAAAAGCGTGAAATATGAACACGCTCGTCAACTTGTTGGTCAATATTTACACACATTACAAGACTTTTACAGCCACTCAAACTGGGTTGAACTTGGACATTCAGTAAGGAAATTCTCTTTTTCATCAAATCAAGCAGATTTATTTTCACCTCAATTTCTCGCTAAACCAAACGAAGCAACTTGTGTTCCTTGCCAGTCAACTGCAGGTCAGGAGGATGATTGCGATAACAACTTGATAACAAACAAAATAACGAGTGGATACTACGGAGGTCAAGACATTACAAAACCGACAAACGTCAGCAAATGCAGCCACGGCGGCATTCTAGATAGTAGCCGCGGAAAAGGAACAAGAGGAGGAATAAATAAAGAGTCTGCGTCAAGGAAGTTGTCGCCTCACTACAAGTAAGTGAAAGGAGCGTTGCCTTTTCTCCCAAAAAGACTAAATTATTTGTGTTTTTCTTTTAGCGCGACACGAGTTTTTCGGCGTACGAGAAGCGCTCAATTATACACTGAATGCGCAAATTATTTCCATTCCGCAAACATAACCCTCCTGATTCATTTCTTGGGAATTTGTCTTAAATGCATTATGACTTATTTACAAACAGAAAGCCAATGAACCAAAGTCGAAGGCAGATAAGGACCATAAAATTCGCCTTTGCTTAGCAATGATCTCCTAAGTATTGAATGAAAATTGAATTCAAACATAGAACATTTGAATAATTTAAAAGGAACATCTCGCGTCTATGGGTAATGAAATAGATTGTGGCATTTCTTTTTTCTTTGTCTTTTCTTCCTCTCTTCCGTAAAGGGAGAAAAAGCATAGCACAAGTACACAATTTTGGGATATTCGAAAATAAGCCAAAGGTGTCAGCGAAAGCTCTTCTTGGTATATGTCAATATTGATATGGAGTTCATTTTCGCATTGTTAGAATATTTTTACCTATTAAACTCAATAAAACAGCATAGTATTTTTTTCACTTTTCAAAACGAAGAGTTACTTAAAAAAATTTTCGTGAGGAATCAAAGCCTAGTCCTGTCCGCAGAAGACAATTTGTAAAGCGTCAGTCTTAAATTTCTAACGGGTAGTCGCGGACAATGAGCCTTTGTAATGTATTTTTCTAAATTTACATTTGAACCTAGATCGCAGTTTACAATCAAGAAAAGGTGAAAATGAACCACATCGATAGAATTTGCATCAGTGAGACTACTCTGTCAATTCGCCGAGGTTTTGTGGGATACATCAAAGAAACTGTTGTTAAATCCTTCGAGTATTCTGTTGGATTTTAGTCTAATTACAATTCTTAGCATTAATACCAGCTGAGAAAATTAGCTTGTTTTGGTGAGATTTGTATATTCCGCGGTTATCAAGAGAATGGACAAAAAATCTTTGCACGGCGTCAAACTAAACGAAAAAAAAATGTATCTTGTTTAAAATCTCACAACATCAAACAGCAATTGACTGGAAAGACGTTTAGTGAAAAATTATTATACCGCTTTGAATCAAATTAAGTGTATCGCCTTGTAAGAAACTCAACCCGCGGAATATTTTTATGCTCAGTATGACTCCGACAGACGACAGCTTGTTTTGTGCTTTTTAATCGATCTTCTTTTTTTCATCGACAGAAGGCTAATAACGTGTTCAATAAAAGCCAAACAAGACGGTTGTAAACAACAAATACTATCAACGCTAGTTCCTGCTTATCTTTCTTATGGAAATCTCGTAACATTAATATTCTAGACAACCTTGCTGTTTGGTTCAGATAATCGCCGTTCCATCAGATAACAAGACAGCTTAAAAAACCAATTATGCTACAATGAGCCGATTCAACGGTGCACAATGAAGTTCTCTCTATTTTAAATATCACCCTGGATTAAAAAACCAATATTTTAATGAGAGCGAATGGATTCCACATTACTATTTGTAAGATCGGCAAAAATTTCTTTCATGAGCTGAACTTTGTGTTCCAAAATTCATATATTTTCCTTCAGGTTCCATGCACTGGCCGCTAAACACGCAGTAGAAGCCACTAAACAGTTTTTTGAAAATCTTCGTGCTGCCGTGGGTGATAAGACTTTTGCTCGTTTTCTAAATCTCCAAGCCGTAAGGACACTAGCGCTTGTTATAGATGATACCGGCAGTATGGGAGGTAGGACGAATGAATTAGTTCTTTGTAATTCTACAGGTGTTAAAGTTAAAACTTAAAGGAGTCCAAACCTGATGGAAGCTTACATAGAGAGCGAACCGAAAGTTTTAACTAAAGGAAACCGAGAGCAAATTGAGTGAGTGGCTGTCGGGTACTGATGGGTTACCTGTGCTCAGCCTCTCGTCTTACTCTGTACATGGTATGCTTGTAGATGGGACATGAGTAAATGGCTCATGCTGAGCTCTGGTCCTACAGGTCTGAAACGGGCTAAACTCTCATTTGTTTGCTGAGATTAGTTGCTTAATAAAACAGTCTTAAAAATGAATTAATTACAAGTATTACGCTCCAAAAACCCTTATTCCAGAACGATAGATAAATGACACTGGAAAATAAAAAAATGAACAAACAAAAGCAACATCAGCAACAAAGTGAAAAACTTTGGTTTACCATAAAGACACAAACTCAGGAGGGGAAATAAATTTTTGCGACAGCCAAGAGAGAAGTTGGAAGTTACCTGACTTGACATCAACAGCTAACGATTCCTTCTAATATCATTTTTTGCAGAAGAAATCAAGTCTGTAAAAAAATTATCCATAAATTTTGTACAGAAAACAAAGAATCCTACGGTCAACATGGCTTTTATGTACATTCTTGTACCATTCAACGATCCACGTAAGTAAAAGCGCTGCAGTTAAACTCAAATATTCTCATAGAATGATTCCTTCACTAGGAATATCAATGGCTGAAAAACTAGAATTAGCTAACTGAGAAACTGTGGCATAATTAAGAGTTACAATCATCATACCCTGTTAGGCCTTAAATACCATTTTAGGGCACTTTTGAGAGGGCACTCCCAGCTAGAGACTTTGGTGGCCACAAAACCCCATTGGTAAGTTTTGGAAATTGTTTGAATCACTGAATAGGTAGGGCTGCACAATCTAAGGTGTTGGTTGCGTTGTAGCGTGTCTTGGTCGTTATTTTCACAGGAGTGGGCCCAGTGACGGCCACAAGTGACGCAAATGAAGTCATCGAAGCCGTCAACTCCCTTGAAGCCAATAAAGGAGGCGACTGTCCAGAACAAGGCATGACTGGATTGTATAAAGCGCTTCTGCAAAGCGTTCAAGACTCGGTCATCCATTACTTCTCTGACGCAGACGTGAAAGACTTTGAATTAGCTCAAGTAGTTCTTATATTGGCAAAACAAAAGAGAGTGAAAATTAACTTCATATTGAGTGGGCGTTGCAGATTCAGTCGACGGCGTAGATCAACAAGGGAGGAACCAAGACTAGGATCACAGGATCTGTTCCGAAGTTTGGCTGCAGCCACAGGAGGCCAGGTTTTGAAGACAAAAAAGAATAAGGTTTCCGTTCTTGTGGACATTATTGGCTCAAAAAGTTACGCCAGTGACAACAGGGATCTAACAGAGGTAATTAAATATCAATGGCTTATTCTTTAGTATTAATGTTCTTTTGTTGTTTTTGTCGTTGCTTACTTTTATGTCTCCCCAAGGATCTTGTTTCACAAGGAAACTGAATTATTTAAGAAAGTTACGTAATTCACTGATACATACTTTTCAGGTTATCCTTCTACACGTAAGCAGCGACTCTAAGCAAGACGAGGAAGACACGCCTTTTATGATCGACGTGGATAACACCCTTAAAGATGTATTAATAGTGCTTTCTGCGGAAGGCGATCTTGGGATTACCCTGTTAAATCCAACTGGTAAAAATTAGAGTTGCATGTAATGCATAAAGAGTGCTCACATGTTTAACGCAATGTTTACTTACATCACACTTTCAAATTTAATAATCATTTTGATAATGCTGTTTGAAATTGTTTTTCTCTCTGTCGAATGTCCGTGTCATTAAACGAGAGAATATAAATAAATTCTTGGAAATACTTTCCGTTGCGATTCGTACATCGCATGAGGATACAACCATTAATAAACAGAGAAAAGAAATAAAAATGAAATCCTTAATGAAAATATATTTATCCGTACAATAGTTCAACTTTTCATTTGCTCTCTTTTCAGACGACCAGCCGTTAAAGGCAGCAATACATAGTCAGTTTGATCATATTCATGTGACTGAAGTCAAAAAATTCCACGGCGGTCAACTAATGATTCGTGTGCGATGCACTGGACCCTATAGTCTGCAGGTTACTGGACGGAGTGTTTTGGACTTTACCTACCAGCTGTCGTCCGTTGAAAATCTGGAGAGTGGGGAGAGGAAACAACTTTTCGGAAGCCCAGTTAAAGGTAATTAGGTAATCTTATCTAAAACGAGATAAGCTGTTACAAGACCAGCTTACTATCACTACTATTATATAACAAACCTCTTTCTATTGCCCTTCACATTTGGCTTTCTTTCATTCAAGATCTTTCATCAAAGTTTAAATCCAGTTCATTGTAACTTCATTTCTAGGAGGGTCCCTTTTTGTATCAATGTCAACAAAAGTATAACCAGATAAACGGCTGTGAATATATCAAAGTCATATGTTTGAACATCGGATAAAGACGTGGATATGAAAGCGATCTTCGCAGTCATAAACACTACTTAAGCAGTAGTGAAAAGAAGGCCTGAAAAAGATTCAGGCCTGTACGGGATTTGAACCACTCACGGGTTTATTTGGAACCAACACAATGACCAGCTCCCAGTTGGCTTGTAAGCTCAGTTGGTAGAGCACTGCACCGGTATCGCAGAAGTCATGGGTTCAAATCTCGTAAAGGCCTGATTTTTTTTTCAGGCCTTCTTTTCACTACTGCTTAAGTAGTGTTGTTAACTGCGAAGATCGCTTTCATATCCATATAACCAGATGATACCGTCGTTGACATTCAAAGGTCTATTAATCTACTAATATTTATCTCAAGTCAAAACAATATACCTAGAGAAATACTGAAACTCAAATGGCAAGCACTGATGACACTAATTCTGATTTCACAGGACAAAAGTTGCTACTAACCTTGGCTTTTACCAAACCAGAACTCATCAAAGAAGTTAATTCACTATCACTCATAAACTCAAGTGGCGTAGAAATGGAGTCGTTTACTGTAAAAAAAGGAAAAGAAATCCACAGAGATTCACTTCATGTCCTTTTTGCTCCCTCATTTGAACGATTTCGCTTTCAGTTGAAAGGCAAGACAACGGAAGGATTTACACTAAGAAGAATAAAACCAACCGAAATCAAAACAGAAGAAGTTCAATTGGACTTTAACGATCGAACATTAAACAGCTCCAGAAGAATTATTCCTAACGTTACCTCCAAAATACAATTAAAAATAACAAATATGGGAAACTCAGAAAATTTTACCCTGAAGGCAATGGACGACTTGGGATTTATTCAGTCAGTAGAGCCTCATAACTGCTTTGTCGCTGCGAAAGATACCGCTGAACTTTTATTAATAGTGAAGGCGCCAGCTAATGCTACCAAAGGAGAGACAAGTACCGTTACTGTATATGCATCACCAACGTCAAGCGAGAGCCCATCGAACTACATGGTGTTTTACGTCAGTGTTAAAGAGATCGTGAGTATTGAATAGTCGACATTGTGGAACGCGAGTAAGATAAGAATTATCAGCTTATGCACATTTTGAGCTTTTATTACGCTGGGAGTCTATACATAAAGACCCTTGACCATACAATGCTTACTGAAAACTTCACTTATATTCTGTCTTTTGAAACATCAATTTTGATACCTTACCGAACCTTTCTTGCTCTGCTTTCTTCGTAGGAAAGCATTTTCCCACCAAAATGCGAAGTTACAAATCAAATAGAGAAATGTGATCCAGTGTACCACCTTTCCAATTGTTCAACAATCACATGGAAGTCCTACATTAACATATATAGCCCGGGAAAACAGTTACTAGCAGTTACTTCTAAGAATCTTGAGCTTGGACAACTAAATGGTAAATATACGCATATCACATTTTATCACGTTTTGTGTTTCACCTGATGGGAGCCTGTTCGTAATTATTAGAACTGAAGATCTAGGAAATAAGTTAACTGTAATTTTTATTGGTTGAGTAACCCTCAAAAATTTGTTGATATTGTCAGCCGTTGCTAAAGTGTAAATTGTGAGGCAATCGGGAGGAAGAGGGCGCGGAGGTGATTATCACGTAAAATAAACTGAGTGGAGTGCACTTTGGTCTGAAATCGTAGGCGTGATTTCGAATTAGAGGTATATTTTTGGTCCAAAAAGTGCTCGACACGAAGTTCAATACATGAGTTGCTAGTAATCGGATCCTGGTGTTTGTGCAAAGATTTCTGGGATCGCCACATGGCAAACATTGCAACTCACTAGAAAGAAATGTGTGGCGAAAGGTTGCTTCAACGTTCAAAAAAACGATTTTGAAGAGAGATCAACGCTTTTTCGCCGAAATTTTATCATAAATGGATTAAGAGAATGTTGATACGAGGGAAGAGTAAGTTTTTGTCAGCATTACCACGAAACATGTTATGAAATATACCGATTCACTTCTCTCCTTGCGCAAGGTCTATAATATTATTTTGAAATCTTTAGCCTGTAGTGGTCTCGACATATTACAAAACTAACTTCGAATTGCAGGGATATAACACTTAAGTTTTTTCAGTTGTATTTTTGTATGTACAGCCTTTTTTTTATACTTTTTAACGTATTAAAAAGGTGTATTACGAATTTCTGAAAATATACCGCCTCAAAGGAGAGAACTCGTCGTCAGCGGAGATGGAAATTGTTTTTATATGACACAGCTGTTGCTCTTTGGAAGGATGAAATAGGCAATGAAAAACAAAAGGAAATTTCTAGGTCGAAGTTTTTGTGCTGCCACTTATCTCCTCGAACTCCCTGAAGGATCTTATCAGAAAAAGTAAGATCACGGGAACTCCGGCAAAAAATATGGACGTATATATATTTAGTTGTGCATCGCTCCTCAAGCGATCCATTAAGGTACCTACTCATCGGTGTATAAGAAAGGATTCAGTTTTGAGCCGATTATCAACGCTGGTTCGTTCTTCTTGTTCACAAAAAAGGGGCAATGAAGGTGTTTAATCACTAATATACTACGACAATATCTACCTGCTGCCTCGAGGCAATTGTTGTAGGTTTTTTTTTTTTACCAAGCCAAGAAAAAAGCTAGATATAGACTTAACACAAGTAATCAAAACTGAAAAGGCTCTATTGATTTATTTCTTGGCGATTTAAAACTAATATTTCTAAAGTTCGAGATCATTATGCGATGTCCATTTCACCAAACCCTTGCGCATGGGAAAAAGTTAATTGTTAAATTTCATTACATATTTCACGGTTGTTCAAACAAAACCTTACGTTTCCCTCGTATCAATATTACCCACACCCATCTGTGACAAAACAGCGGAAAAATAGCGTTGATACATCACCAAATCACTTTTTTGACGTCGAAACAACCTTTCGCCGAATATTTCTTCCTAGTGAGTTGCAATGTTTGCCTCTTAGCGATCTCAGAAATCTTCGCGCAAACACAAGGATCCGATTACTGGCAACTCATCCATTGACACATTATGACATCTATTTTGAAATCGCAAAATTCCGTCGCCTCCCACAAGTTTTTTTTTAGTCTGTACAAATGTTTATAGATACAGTATATTGAGCCGGTTTGCAAGCAGTTGCAAAAGTGGTATCTCATTTTCCTGCAATTGGATTTCTTTACACAAGCTTTTAAATTTGATTAGTTGTTATATTTTGGTAAAGCTGTCTTATTGGCTGGAAAAAAGATGCGATTCAGAGCATGGTACGATTTGAGAACAAATCGCACGGGTGAGAGCCAATCAGATTGCAAGGATCACAGTGATTTCAAAATAGATGTGACAAATCGCTTGATTAAATATCTCATGCCGAGGTGAAGAATCTCTATGTTTCGCGAAAACGGACTCTGAGGGAAACTGCATTACGATTATTCCAGCAGTCAGCAATATATGCTCGATCCGTCTCAATCCATTGTGTTAAAAATGTTATTCAAACTAAGAAATACGATCTTAAGAGTTTAATTTGTATTTATCTCTTCACGCTAATGCTTTGTGAGACGTTATCTAAGGTTTAATATCATGGTCCGCGTCTCATAATCACGACTCACACAAACATGGAGTCGGCGAAATTTGGGTTTCCTGGCTGTACGATTGATCCCGTGAATAACTGAAAAATGTCAGAGCATCTTTGCTCGTTTGTTCCATTTTAGAATCACAGTCACTGTCAATTTATCATTTAATAAATATTGTGGAAAAAACGCTATCTTATCGTAATCAAATCTGTCTTTTTTTTAACCTACAGTTAGTCCCTATGAGACAGGAATGTTCAACTCATCAGTATCAGGTGTCTACACATCGACATGTTGCCATCCTACAGCAAGTATAATCGTCGTAGACCAGAACGGTAACACAGCTGTCTGTGAATTAAGTGCAGTGACACCAATCATAAACATCAAACCCAATATAAAATTCAGCGAACTGAACGTCCTCGTTGGAAAAAAGTCTAAACTTGAATTTAACATTACAAACCTCGGAACGAAAAGCTCGTTCTCTTTACAAGTATCGGATAGTGAGTATTGCATTGGTTTCGTCACTCCGATAAACATTAACATGGATCATAAAGAAGTTGTGCGATGTGAAGTTGTCCTGATAGGAAGCAAAAAGACTGGGTCTAATAAGACAAGCCTTTTAGTCGACGCTGTACCTCTTGCGGCTGCTATCGACGCTACAGAAATACGTTTACTGGAAGTGGACGTGATTGTTGAAGCAGAAGCAACTGGGCCATCACTTGGATGGAATGTTACAGCCGATTTGGATCATATTCCTTACCTTATAATTCACTATGGAGATGAAGAAGAGCTCTTGTTCCAAGTTAAAAATCATGGCCAAACAGGAACATTCAATTTTATTGTGAGTTGCTAGATCAACGAAATCTCGAGTACCGAATTTATTAACTTAGATGCATACTCCTAACACAAGGAAATTCATACAGTTCGATCTGTTGACTAATACACGTATTAATAAGTATCAGTAAGTGATAAGTTTTGCCCAGTAGCTCTCTGCCGTCTGCCTGCGACCTCTTTGTCTCTACATATCACTCGACTATGCCCGTTTTTTAGTTTAAGCCTATTTCACTGAGAGTATTGAAAGCAAAAGGGTTCTATTTTTTAATGACCACTCCACAAAATTTTATTTGCAAATAAGCGGTAAAGATAACTTATTTTGTCTTTCTATTCGCTTAATATAAAGGTATGTACAAGCTGCACAGCTCAGTCAACTCAGCCTGTAGCACCAAGATATTTGGGAAACATGCACTTTCTTGTGATGGCTCTTCATGTCACTGATCAAATTACACGTAACGTTGAATTATTGTCTTCGACACGTTTTTTAGTGTATTGTTATATTGTGTTTTAGGCTTCCCGCTCCAATAACGTCTATTTGCGGTTTGTACCAAATCCAGTCAACTTAGACAACAGTGAGACAACTGTATTAAAACTCGTCATGAACACTAAACAAAATCGCCCCTCAGAAGAGGAGATAGTGGTCAGTGCACTACCAAATTGGAGTAGCAAGATGATAAAACTTTTCAGCAAAAAAGTTCAAGTCATTCCTGCACTCAAGAGCGTGGTGTCGAGTGGTAAGGTGTTGATGAGTACAGGAGCCATAGTCAGTGAAACCTTTACAGTCATTAACTTTGGTCGACGACAACACTTCACTTTTAAGGTTAGTAAGCGACTAAACATCTCCATCACTGTTTTAAGTTTACCAGATATTTACTACTCAAGCCCCGTTCAAACGGTCATAATAGTTTGAAACTCCATGATAGTTTCAACTATCATTTATCATCATTGACTAAGATGTTTTCAAACGGTTCATGATAGTTGACAAAATCACGCAACGAGATCGCGTAATTGTAAACAAATATGGCGCGGGCTGAGGTCAGCAATTTCGGTGGCATTTGAAATTTTAGCGGAGTAGTCGCCAGTTGAAGATACTGAAGATGATGAGAGTGAACTACAAGACATTCTGCGAAATTTTGACGGCTATTTTAGTCATTTTATCTCTTGCCATTTCGGTTCGAGCCCATTTTTTGCAAAACTGCTGACCGATGAACTATCGTTCACTATCATCCGCTTGTTCAAACAGCAAAAACCATCTTCAACTATCATTTCAAAGTGAACATGTCTAACTACATGATGATAGTGCATTTAGCTCGTGTTCAAACTCGCGTGGTTATTGAAACTATTATCGTGACCGTTTGAACAGGGCTTTTATATAAGTTAATAGTTCATTATCATTCATCTCACGTTCTGTATATTTTGCTTTTATACTTGTTAGAAAGTCATATTAATCTTTAACTCAAAGCTTTAATAAGTAGGCGTAGCTGACATTAACATTATTGTAAAGCGCAATTGAAAGGGAAACATAGCAAGGAACATATGAGAACTCAAAGCAGAAACAAGAAAACTTCCTTATGCGCAGGAAAACATGATTAAGGTGTGAATCTGATTGGCTGAGAAAGTGGCGCGAACTTCTACGCTAATTATAGAGCGGAGAAAAGCAATTCCGGAATACTTGCGACACTATATCAAAAATTGCCTTAAAACATCAGGGCCCTTTGAAAATCACTCGTGACGTTTTCGAAGTTCTAAAATTGTACTCGTCCACGGCCCCTGAAATTTTGAGAGTTTCGAAAATATCATTAGTGCCCATAACTCCCAAATTGCATGAGCACGTTTACACGTTTGTTTTGAACCAAGCCCGATGGGAATAGGGCAACGTTTGAGTTCCTTCAATTACCAGTCTTACAGGTCCATTAATAGGTAAACAGTCTCCCTTTCTCAATTTGTTTTTCCTTGCAGTTTCATTAGTAGAGTGGATACAATTTATGTATTGACTGATCATCTGGTTGATTACGTCTGACATTCATTCGCATTAGGTGTCATGTCCAGGTACTCTTACATGCCATATAACTCCAGATGAGGTCGTTCTAAAACAAAACGAGAGCATAGTGGCAAATCTGACGGTGGAGTCCTCAAAAACCATGGAGCTAGACACCATGGAGGTCAAAGTAATGGCGCTATCATCATCATCGAAAAACAGCACAGCTGGATATCTTATATTCACTCTTGAAACAACCATAAAAGACCATATTATAGCAAAGGAAACAAAAGAAAAAGATAAAATGGGATTCATCACAATTCTTGTGATTATTTTAATCTGCGTTTTAATATTTGCTCTGTGTCTACTCGTGATGTGTTGCTACAGGAGAAAACGAGGTTCGTGGAACGTATGGAAAACAAAATCAAACCAACAAAAACAAAGAGTGAAAGTGGAATTGTCAACAACAGATGACAATGCCGAAAAAACTGAGATGGTATGAGGGGATGTATTATCACGCACCTGCAGCTGTTACGTGACTTAATCAATCTTCACTTCTTTTAAAATTCACAAGTTCATCCCATTGACCATTAAGTAAAAATATATAAGAACTGACATAAAACCAATAAAGAGACATCACCTTGTAATTGAACTTTAACATAGGTATTAATAGTGCCCTAATTGGTCAAAATCCCGTCGTGTCGAAACGTTAGAGGAGTGTCAAGACGTTAGGTCTATGAATTGTAACTTCTCGGTTACATTCAATAAATCTTTGAACCAGAGTGGCATCAAACCATGTCTGATTGTCCACCTGGTTGCCTATAGAACTTTAATATAACCCTTCGTTTGTTGCACCGGTAAACCAAGAGAAAAGGGAAATATGTAAGTTAAATTTATAAAGTAATAGACCGCACTTTCCATGGGTTTAGAAGCGTAATAACCACTTGGGATGTTGGAAGAACACAAACTTTTTTCCTGTTTCTCTCAATATTCAGGGTGGGTTTATAACGCCAATAAACCAATAGAGAGTGCAGTTTATTGCTTAAAACAAAGGCAGGATGTTCGAAACGCAATCGGTACTTTCAAATAAAGGTGAACATCCGTAGGCAGTACTATTTCAATGTCCAGGGGTAAGGCACTTGATTCACACAACACTCCAAGTTAGGGCAAATGTGTATCCCCAAATCTGATCATTGCAGCTATATGTCGAATAAAGAAAATCGTGCCTCTCACATTTAAGAGAGATAATCAGTTTTAACTCTGATTAGAATGGTTTGTTTGACAAAAATGGATAGTTTTTATGGTATAGATATTATCAATAGTTAGCGTTCTAAAATTTATCCTTGTGTGTAGAACACAAGTGACAATTCTTTTGTGTAGAGAGCATTCATTAAAGGAAAAAATGAGCGAAATACTCAATTCAAAGAAAGTTATTAGAGTTATAAGGAATGGTTGGGATACTGGTTAACTAAATTTATGTCATAAAAAACACGTGATCCAAAAAAATATCTCATGCAGCAACCAGTGCCGAAGATCATAGAATTGTCTGCGGTAATAAGTTATACGTATAAAACTATTATTCTTTAGAATTAGAGAACGCAAAAGAGTTGAAGTAATTGACGAGACTGAATTCTGGTCAAAACGTTATTACTCTGTATCTAGTAAATCATGTAACGGCCGTGAGGTATTTCAGAGATGTTTCTATTTTAAGTCTTTCAACAACAGTAAACATAGACATTCCAATATGACAGCATAAGTGCCGGTATCGCACGATAAATATCTTTTCATTACATCGATCATTAAGTATAATATATAGCGGGTAAATTCTGTATAATTTACTAACCAACCAGCAAGTAAAATTTATCAAATAGTTTTCCATAATTACACCAAGGTAAACTAACAGATCTACGTAAAAACAAAGGTAAAAGGTTTTCATTCCAATCGCGACAGAGCACATCAATTGATTAGCATTTCTCGAACCTTTCTTATTAATAACGTTTAATAACTCTATCCTGATTATTTATTGTACTTGTACCACATTCATAGTCACTGTGTACATTAAATTAATAAGTTCTGTTGATCCATTCTCTGCTATTACCTCAGCTACATGAACTTGAAGTATTTCCTGCAAGGTTACATTATGTAAACCTTTCAGCATTGAAATCAATCAATTGCTATCAATGAGTACGGTTTTCATGTTATTCATCTAACTCCACTTCCAGTTTTAAACAACAGTGCTCTAAATTTGTTGGCCCGTTAGCTCCTTTGGTAGAGCACTGCGTCGGTATCGCAAGGCTCATGGGTTCAAATCCCGTAGAGGCCTGAATCTTTTTCAGGCCTTTATTTTCACTGCTGCTTAAGTAGTGTTCATTACTGCGAAGATCACTCTCATATTCACCATTCAGTGTTCCAAATTGCGAGTGTTATGTGAAATCCACTACATTGGTCCCCCTTCCCTTCAAAATGTCAATAACCTGACAGAGCTAACAAGAAGACAAAAAGATGCGGCAGAAAAATATCGATTTACAATTATCACCACGTATTTTTTATTGCAAAGACAACAAGGAGAATTACTAATGTGATCTTGCGAGTGAGAGGGTTCAGTCAGTGGAGCCTGTTAATCATTGTGTAAAGTGGTGTTTCACACACTACTCGGTATCCTAATCTATATTTTCTGGCTGTTGCTATGATACTTACCCTCCTCATCCTTACGTTTAAAGAGTCTTGTTATTTCCTCAATAGTCCTTCCTTTAGTCTCAGGAACGAAAAGTAACGTGAAGGCAAAAGAGAATGCCACTAGTGCCATGAACACCAGGAAGGTATAGGGATACAATGCATCCTAAATGTAGGAAAAATTTAGTCTCAAAAAGTGGGATTGAATAAATATGGCATTCTGATAGGAAAGTGCTGTACATGCCAATTATAATAAAAATAATTATCACTGTACCTGCATTGATGGAAACACAAGTCCAACCACAAAGTTTGAAAGCCAGTTGGCGGTACCTGCTATGCTAACAGCTGCAGCTCTGGAGCCTTGAGTGAACAGCTCAGCTGTTATGAACCAAGGAATTGCCCCTACAACATGGTATTTATTCACAGAATACTAACATTAAGTAGCCAATATAATCCCTTGAAAATTATTGCATGGGTTATAAGATTTAGAGTATTGTTCCTTTCATACTGTATCTTAACATTATGCTAGCAGTTCAGTATCAGCTGAACAATGAGTCAACAATGTGAATAGAGTTACAATCAGAACCTCCAGCCCTTCAAACTTGTTGATTTATTGATTAAACCATAATACACCATGAACAGAAATGATTGCAATAAACTCTTCCATAAAAAACATAAATAAACCACAAACCAGGTGTTGTATTATTTATGATAACCATACATTTTCATCCCTTGTTAATTAATATCCACTTTGTAGATGCAGAACCATGAAACATATAATCATGTTACATACATGTTACATACCTGGACCAACTTGAAAAAATATCACAAGCAACAACAAGGCTATGACAGATACATAATTCATTCCAGACAAATTCTGTAAATAAAAAGATGCATCTTGAACATTATTTAGGCAAAAGATCATCATGATATAGAAGTTACCCTCTTTAGTATGGTCAAATGTAATGGACAAAAGAACTCCTCCCTACCTCATAACGAAAGGATATTGTCATCAGAGCATAAAACACAAACATTCCTCCAAATCCTACAAGCATCAATGATCTTCTTCCAATAATTTCCACTGTTTTAACCTAAAAATTGCATCATATTGGAAACACATAAGGTCAAATAAAAATCTTGAAGATATGGTAGGTCACTTCAGGAGCATGTCATACCTAAATACAGGTCTGTATACCGAAAGAGTGAAAAAGATGATCAAAAGGTATGGAATAATCACTTATGGGGAAATATACTCAGTCCACCTTTCTAGATGTTATGAATAATAACTGTGAAGATAGGTATCTAGAAATTGCTACAGTGCCAAAGTCATGCTGAAATGCATACCATAGTGAAGTTTCTACATTTTGGAATGTTCTAGAATACTTTGTGAATGTATATAAAGACTCAGTCATGTGGTAGTAGTTATTGTTGTCAGGAACAACAGAGTGTTTGGAAAGCTGTAATGAGCAAGAGCTACTGTGGAGGATTGTTCATTTCAATTGTAAGTTTGTGTCAGCAGTGAGCAAAGTCATTATCTGAAGTGGGCTTAGATGAGTTTTTTAGGAGTCACTCCACATGCAGTAAGGATATTACTTGTTATTTAATATAAGGATATTACAAGTTATTTAATACAGTAGTTGGGTTTTCAGGAGTATAGTGTTTTTTCTGTTGGTTAAATTGTACCATAACATGAGCATTCAGGAAGGAGGCTTGCAATAACTGTTATTATGGTTAAATAATCAATACTTAGAATTTTGATACTGCATGCGCTTAGTGATGTGGTTTAATTTTATAGCTGGTAATAAATATCCATTTCCCTTATAATGTGGGGGAATGAAGATTTTAGAAGTGAAGGGTGCATTTTCTTACTAGAAAGGGGCATTCCTCATGAAAATTCATAAACATTTATGATGAAATTTTTCTCTTGATTTAAAACTGTTTCTTAGGAGATAAAAATTAAAAATGGGATCTGAAAACAATTGACAAATATTAAAAGAAAATCCATCACAACATTTCATTTCAAACTTACTGTGACAGCAGTCATAACCACACTAACAACACCAACTGCACAAGAGGCTACTCTGCTTTCTTCCACACCAGCCTTCTCAAGTATTGATGTTGAATAATAAAACACCTAAGAAAGAAATAGAATAAAATTAGGGTAGAGAGTAGTTGGTATTAAATTTTTGAGAGGTGCATTAGATCAGCAACTGTACTAAGTTGGCATGAACAGAATAGCCTACATGACAAAAGAGTGCTTTTCACTGCTAGTGCTAAAACTACAGTATCATCAGTTACTAGGGATCTTTCTTATTACATACACTCACTTAAGACTTTCAACATTGCTGATCCTAGCAGTATGCAGGAGATGTGTCACATAGAAACCTAGTAATGGCTTAGCTCACCGTAGAGTCTCTTATTGGCACAGTGGTAGTGAGACTCCAAGTTTTTCCTTGTCCCATACCCAGAAACAGATGAAAAGACATCCTTCTTTTCATCATAAGCAAGCTTAAAATTTACCTGCTTTCCTCTTTCCTATTCTATCAAGTATAAGTGAGAGTATACTTCTTGCAAAACTACAACAATCTGTAAAGTAAGCAGGTGAATCATTTCTGACAGACATGTGATGCCTTTGTGTATGGCATGGCTTTAAGATTGGTTTTATATCATTCTGTTCTTAGTATCATTTTAATCAAAGGGCTCTTGGAGCCAGCTCATTCATGTTATGGCTTAAGTTTGTATTGAGTTCTTGGACTTATTGAATATAGGTACAGTTGAATTTGGTTTGTGTGAACGTTTAAGACTTATGGAATAAATTTACTTTTATTTTTGGGAAGTTGTGTGATAAGATCAAAGTGCTCTGTGAGCAAACTCGTGAATTGACACATGATTTTTTAGATTATGTTTAATGTTATCTGGTTTAGGGAATTTTGTGGTTGATTGTCATATCTAGAGTACGAGCAGTAGTTCAGTGTTCGCTAATGTAGCAAAGAAACAAAGTAACGTTGGGATAAGAAGGCATTACCATTGAAATGATCATGCTATTACATTTGGCAAGGTGGATGATGTCATGTGTTTTAAACGTCTATCATTTTTGTTTCTGGTTTAAGAGAAAAGGTTGGAAGTAAATGTGGGTGAAAAGTGAGATTTACTGTCTTTCGTTGTAAATATTAGAAAATCAAGGCAATACTGTCTTAATGAAAACATTAACGATTCCCTCTTTATCAAAAGAGACAAACGGGAACGAGTTTTGAGTGATATAACTAAGCTAAGCCTGCCACCGTCATTTTGGATCTCCGCCTGGGTAGATTTAAGTCACGTGCTAGGCAACGTAAAATTAATAACAAGATAGAATTTCATTTCAGGCCTATTTACCAATTTTGTGGTGTGTAACTTTCGCATTTTAGTACGTTGTATGTATGTTGAATCTTCAAATTGTCTTGAAATTCACTGAAAATCGGTAGCTAAAACTGTTTGTTTAGGTGTTATTTGATTTTCGTGTTAACTTGTTATTTCGTCAGTCGCCGGCATCTTTTGTTGCTTCACACAGGAAAAACACACACGACGAAACGTAATGATCAATTTTGTCCTCAATCTCAACTAACTATGATCTCACGCTATAACAGAAAAAGCTTTTGAACATCTGTAAACTCCGAGCGCTTCGCAGTAAGTGATATTTTCAATGAATCTTCGGATTGTTTTCAAGTTCAAGGATTGTAAATTACAATTTTATGAAAAACGAAGGTTGTTCTGTTATTTCAGTGTGAATCCTTGCATGCCTGCCAGTCGCTGGCGCCGCTTGTTGAAACTAAAACGTAAAAAAAAAACTCTTTAAAGATTATAATTGGCTTCTTTTTCACCCCACCACTATTCTTAGCAACAAAGGTCGCCATTTCGTCTTTTTATTGCTCGCCAAAAACTATCAAATGCACTCAAAAGCCTAAAATCTAAAAAAAGTTTACAGGAATCGACCAATCGAGCGAGCGAGCGAGCGAGCGAATGCCATTCCCCACATCGTACCTATAACTCGCTCTTGCGCATGCGCGCAATTCACGAGTTAAAAACTTGTGCATTCATTGTGATGGGAATTGGAAAAAAAGTTGTGTGGGCAAGAGGTGTGATGGGCAGGGGTCATCAGGCAGATTGTGTCCTTTTTGTTGGTGCGTGTGTGTGGGGCAGAGGGTGGGCTTGGTGGGCATGATCAGGCATCAAATGTTGCTCTAGTAGCAAAATATTAGTAACCCTCACCTTTCACGATCATTTGCACTATTGTGAAATATTCCTTGATATCTTTTGTTTTAAACAAAGCAGTCATTGCATTTGGTTTTCAACAAAGCAGCCACAATCATTCTTAATTGAATTTTAAGCCTTCATGTGGACTGATTTTCACACATTAATATTTGTGTCACCAAACAGATGAGAGATAAAACCAACAGAAAAGTAAACAAATGGCCAGTCAAAAAAGCAACACTTTCCTTTTCCCTTGAAAAATTTGCCAGTTCCTCAAAAGACATGTAAGCCAATAACAATACAAGGCACATATGTGAAAATCAGTGTGTGTACACTCCTGAATGTTGAAAGTAAATCAAGTATAAGGAACAGTTTTAGTCTCAGTCAGCATTTCTGTCAACAAAATGAATTCATATTGGTTAAAAAGAATGATGAAATGTACAGACCACATGCAAAGCTGTCAATTGTTTCTTGAATATTACATGTGTTAAATATTCAATGGTGACATCTCATTTACATCTGCATCTACTATTTTTAGGAAGGTAAAATCTGTAACGACATCACACCAACCAACTCACACGCAAAGTGAGAAGACTATATGAAGGCTTAAAATTATATTAAGAATGATTGTGATCAAGAAACAGTCAAGGGATATTCCATAATAGTGCAAATAATCATGAAAGATGATCACAGAAAAGCAATTGCGTAATGCTTGGTATGTTGTAATATGACATGTTATCACATATCAGATGAAAAAACAGTACAAATTTTTGGTCTACATTTTGTACCTGGTCTACATTTTGCACCTGGTCTGCAGTCTGCATTTTGCATTTTGTACTGAGCAGATTGGTATTGCTGTTTTTGTTTAAGCAAGCCTCAAGTCTAGACCAAAATGTTGGAACTCAAAAAAAATTTTAGCAAGATTATCTTGGCCGCTATGACTGATGTGTGGACTGTATGTTAGAGAGCTCCCAAAGAAAAGCACAATGATAGAACAATGATTTCTTTATACCAACTGAAGATGAATACAAATGCATGGCTTACCAATATGGCTGCCTCTACGGTATGTGTTGAAGTGAACATTTTGGCTTCTCAATTCAAGTTGCATTTTTAGAAGTTTGAAATGTGACTTGAGGTTATCATTTTTTATTGAACTATACAAAAATTTTATTTCTGAATTTCTGAGCTTCATTGAAATTAATTTTGACTTTCAATAAGTGGGGAGGGGTAGCATGTGAGACTACCTCCATTCACAGTCTACAATACTACTTCTATTTACAGAATACCTGTATCCAGTCTACAACTTTCATCAACATCTGCTTCACCATGATACCTCATTCATTGCTTCTAGCTCATTCATTGCTTCTAGCATGAATGAGCTGATAAAATGGGCATACCCTTGCCAACCTACGCCATAAGTTGTAACTTATGTAACTTTTATCAACATCTGCTTTGCCATGATACCTTATTCATTGATACCAGTTCACTCATTGCTTCCAGCATGAATGAGCTGATAAAATGGGCATACCCTGGCCAACATATGCCATAAGTTGTATTGAGGATTTCTCCCATCCCCAAGGTTACCACAAGATGTGAACTTGTCTTAGCCAAATATTCTTCTGATATTAATAATAACACAAAAATGGGAAACACTACTGGTTATACAAGATAATTTGGTTTTATCAACTGAGTTGATTAAGTGAATTGGCCACCGTAAAGAAATACTAAAGCTGATGCTCGCAGTGTTACCCCTTCATCAGAGCAAATACAAATCTGCTCTGACAAAGGGCTAATGCTTAAAAATCTCACCTCTATAACCTCTTTACGGGGGCTAGTTTGACTTAGTTAATAATTAAAACCAAATTATCTCACTCATAATTTTCCCAATTGATGCAACACCACAGCTTCTTTAGAAACTTATTCCCACTGCTTATTATAGGTGATTCAAACATCATACATACCATAAGCACAACTTCAACTTACTGCATTTATTCCACTCAACTGCTGTCCTAACTGTAACACAACACTGATAAGAAGTGGCATTCTTAGTGCTTGGATTGTAATTAATTTAAAGGCACTGATCCTCTTTTCTCTCAGCTGATGCTCCTGTTCAATCTGTAAATCCAACAGCTTTTATGTTTGAATACTAACCTTCACTGTACAGATCTAAAATTTAATACAGACTCAAGTGTATATGTTCAGATAAACCTATGATCAAGCATTCCTACCTAACTATCTTGTGTTCTCAAGGTCAGGTAAGTGCAACTTTAGTTCCTGACCATCAGACCAATTGTTTGCATTCTTCAATGTGATTATGGTAGTCAGTTAACAAACAGTTCAACATTTGTTTTTCTTTTCCCCAATTGTTTCTTTGACTGGTCAAATCAATGCATTTAACTTGGCTAAGACAAGAAAGTTTGTACCAGCCCTGAAAAGTTTTCAGTTCTACTTTTTTCATTTCATAAAATTAAAAAAAACACCTAGATTTATTACCAGAGACTTCAATTGAGGGAAGTAGGGTACCCGACTTCCTTATTATAAAAAGTTATACATTGGTGAAACAGGAGGACAAATAGGTGTCTGATTCTGAGAACACCTTCCCAACGTAGAAAGAAATGACAAAGACACATCCAAACCAGTCACTAGACCCTTTAATCTCCCTAATCATTCTAAGCAACACATGGCAGTTTGTGGTCTTTCCCTACGTCTAGGCAGTTCTGAAAGTTGCAAAACTCTAGAACAAAAATTGTCTCTCAAATCGGCACTCTTATTCCCCATAGTATCAACAAGCACTTTTCATTCAACTAATTTATTCTTGTTTTCTATTTACCATATCCCCACCATAATTCATAATTCATAACTCAATAATTCCAGCCCATAATTCCTCCATTCATTCTGACGAAGGGCTAACACTCGAAATGTCAGCCAGGAACAGACCAAAATGAACACATTAATCAGTTGTCAATTCAACGCTCTTTCATCATTTGCAACTTGGAAATGCCTAGTTTTTTGCGAGGAATGATTCCAATTGATGTGATACCAAAATTTTGTGGTTTATTGAAAGATATCTGAATCAAACCTTTTCTGTTAAGTGACTCTTACAGTAACCTTGTGGAAGATTGAGTTTCAGTCTGTTTTGGTGAATCAATTGAGTGAACTACTTTTAAGTGTACCTTAAAAGTGCATGCAAACAATATCAAAACTTTAGAGATCTGTCGGTGATTACCTTTTGTCCTTTTTTCAAAGATAACTTATTTAAAAACTTACCCTCATTTCTTGAATGTCTACCATTACATCACTGGTTCCTCTAAGCATTGTCAAGGCTATATTTAAAAAAATACAATCAAATGATCTCATACCTTAATTTAAAAGCCTAATTTTAAAATGATTTCCTAGGAAAGAATAAACATATTAAATATTTCAAACTTTTTACATTCCTAAAACTTTTTTGTCTTAAAAATGTGGACACAAGATAAATTCATCAGTGCTTGGGGTGGTTAGCAATAGCAAAAACCAATGAGCTGACTGATGGATTTTATAAAATTAACACCCAATTAAGCTTTTTACATTTTTTCCTTATTTCATAGTTTTCTTTAAGTTCTCTACATGTACATGTTCCTATAAGGAATGTCTTGGGCTTCCAATTTTTAATGTCAGTCTTTGTAAGACCAGTTTTTCTTTTTTCTTTATTTTGGAATCCTTATCAAACTTTGAAAAAAAGGCAAATATGATAAACCTATGAACTAGAAAATTCAATTTCTGGGTTAACTCCACCAAATACGAGATTTTTGTACTCTTGGCAATGTTTGTAAAGCAAAAAGGAATGACACTTAACTCTGATAGTGCCTCTATCTCTCCACCCAGGAGTATACAGTACACATATACATGGGTGGACCAGCAAACTGTCTGAAAAATGCCAGACAATGCAAAAGGGCATTATACTGTACCTTTCTCATAGTTAACTAGTGCTACAGAAGACAAGATGTGTCCCAGTGGTTGTGGGCCAATCAGCTCTAAAAACCCTGAAACATTGATACTGTATACATGGTAAAGTAACGAGATGTGACTGGATTTCAAATACAGCAATACCTTCTACTGTCTCTGGTTCTTTGTTAAGTTTGAGTAACAGATAACGTGGACTTCTTGGACAAAATGGGAGGGTCAAGACTTGCAGTAGTGCTACAACAAATCCAAAACCAACTGAGTACGACCAGCGACTTTCTGTGCCAAATACCTGCGATGAGAAGAAAGTGCTGTAATTCATGATCTACAAACTATTGTGACAGTCATGAATTCTCCCCATCCCCACCCTTCCTGCAATGTAGACTGAACAAAGTCACTTGAGAAAAGTTTGTTGGATATTAAAATAATCAATTAAACA
The DNA here is from genome assembly GCF_964200805.1 of Pocillopora damicornis. Lineage (NCBI taxonomy): Eukaryota > Metazoa > Cnidaria > Anthozoa > Scleractinia > Pocilloporidae > Pocillopora > Pocillopora damicornis. The sequence goes on along the minus strand of NC_142677.1, from coordinate 9,240,249 downwards.
TGTAACATTGATGCTGAAAGCTAGACTGTCATATTCTGTGGCTTTGTAATACCAAGGCATTTGGCAGTCAGCTACAAACTGAAAATACCTATGAGTATCCTAAATGGGTAATAATGAAAATTGCATCAATCAAAACTATCCATATTGTGAGCTTTTCTTTTTTCTCAAGCTAAGTTGCATATCAACAGACAAAATATTTAGTGAGTTGTTACCCCCTTGATAGTTGGAGCATCCTTTGAAGTTCCTTTTGACGTTTTCTTTTTAGCACTTTAATTTATTCAAGCCTTAGTCTAAAGGTATATACATGCATTATAATTATAAAGAAATAATTAACAATTATTCACTAAAGTGCAAGTGATAAATATCCATCACTAGTCACTGACACTAAGCTGAATAGTTGTTTTAGAATATACCAAAACAATGAGATAATATTGCACAAAAATTTAGCTCATTTTTTACTGGGATGATTGCAATATTTTCAGGTAATTTGCTAGGAGGTGAATCACTATGGATATGCAGAGTTTCAGTAGCCAATCAGAGCACACTTCAATGTTTTCTACTGTTAGGTGCATTCCAATGTTACCCTAAATGTCCATGTATAAGCTGCACTTTTTTTCACAAATTAAATTGAAGCCAAAAATCAAGGGTGTGGCTTATCCATGGATATATCTGTGTTTGGAGTTCTCAAAAACCTAATTAATATTCATAAAACTACTTAAGATGCCATGAAATAAACATAAAAGAAACTGAGAGCATGTTGCTGTAGTTCATTGACTTTTTCATTGAGTGGTGGCTCCTAAAGGAGCCGTTTGTGTCTTGAAGTGTTTATCGGCAAATCTTGCTATCCAAGAGTTCTTTCAAGCGATTAATTTTTGCTTTACTTGAACAACTAAACACCAACATACAAGGAATCTCTCATTGTTTTTTGCTACCTTCATGGCAAATTTGTCGACTGCATTATCAGGCTCTTAACTTGTTCTCCATGAAGTTTTTCGCCTAATGCAAGTTTTCAAACATCTGTTTCACGTGGTATCCTTGAACAGCTGAGTCGACGATGGCCAGGCCCTAGCCCAGGCTCATCCCAACATTTAAAGCTTTGCTACTAAGTGCTTGTTTCTTTTCTTTTCTGTTTCGCTTTCTTTAGACTTGATAAATGTGAAAGATAGACACAACTTCTATGTCGGTGTTTTGAAACTTTTATTGTTTGTATCAATACAACTCTACTGAAATTTCATACTGTATTGTTTTTATTTTTTTCCAAATTCTGCGCTTCCAAATCGGGGGTGCGGCTTATCTACGGATGCAGCTTATACATGGACGTTTACAGTATTTGCCTTCAAATGAATGACATTTTAGCAGCATTCCATGCAGAGTTGAGCTGAAAGATCATTTTGTTACTGTTTAGACTTTGGTTTACACCTTTTTGGGGATTCAGTTATTCATCCCTTTCACTCCCAGCAATACTCCATTCAGTCTGCTACACAATTCCTAAGATATGAGTTTGGAGAATTTTGTATTGGATCAACAACTAATCCTCCAATTTATATTTTTCTTTATTCTCATCACTAGTCTGCTTGGCATTGTTTCAACAAGGTAAGGAGAAATTCTGTCCTGGTCAGTAATGGGAGTTACAGGCAAAGAATATTATTTTCCTTTTCATCTTCTATCCCCAAAATGTTTATCACGATGGAAACATTAATATAAAAAACATATTTTGTGTGCTCAGCATGTATAGGTGTGTGTGATAGTAGAGCTTGGAGTGCACAAAACACACCCAGTTTAGCCCTATAACTATAAAAAATAGTAGTGACCCATCAAGCCAAAAAAATTCGGACTTACAACTGTATGACCGACTGTACAAGGTAATACACAGGTGCAACATGGGATATCCCATTCATGTGCCCCAGGAAACATGGGTAAATGATGAAGAAGTTAGAGGGCTCCACATGGGGTAGAGGTTGTGAAGCTGAGCAGGCAAAGAATTTGCAACCTGTGCTATGAGCGCGAAATCACATTAATGAGATCGCAAGCAAAGAACTTATAACCTACATTTTTATTTTGAGCAGGAAATCATACTGGTGAGGTTGTAGTTGAACAGTAATTATTGGTATTGTGCAATTTCTAATCAACTTGCTTATCTACAATACTCAGAGCTGATAAAAGCTATTCTCAACCAGAGGAAATTATTCTTTTTCAAGGAGAAAAGGTTTTGAGTGCATTTAGGCTGGAAAGAGAGAATGACCAGAGAGCATGAAGTGAAAAGTGAAGAATGAGTAGAGAAAAACACAAAGGAGAGTCAGAAAGGATGCTAAAATAGGACGAACACAGTGAGAGGAACGCAAAAGAGAACAAGACAAGGCTAAGTAAAAAGGCGAATATCCAGCAAAGAGCAATGCAAATAGGAACTACAAAGAGTTCAACAAAGAGAAAGCAATCTACAAAGGATCTGAGAAAGAAGAGGAGGTAAGTTGAGTCTTACTAGGTTTTCTCTGATGCTAAGGCTCAGAAAAATGCAACCTTTTTTTACTAATCAACCTTTGATACTAGCTTCAGTTTATCACTCATTGCTGTTTTGATGAAGGCCAAAAACAAAATTACATTTCAGTAAAAATGTTGGCATTCTTCGCTTTAAAATTGTTGTGTGTCGTGATATTGCGTTACACGGTCACGCCACTGGGCCAATGAACATCTATATATTTAGAAGACTTGGGCGACAACGAATACACACGTGGCGGCAGTCGAGTTCGCACAATAAACAACCCTTTTGAGTTCACAGAATCGTGACATGGTGTCAGAAGTGGGATCGGCTCACCCCTAAAGATGACAGAAGCAGCTGAAGCATCCATAGTTGTGCCACCAGCGCCGACTCAAGTTTTTATTCCCCCGTCAAATTTGCCCCCGCCGAAAGCGCTTATTTTTGACGACAATTTAGCCACCGCATGGAAATCGTGGAAAGCAGCGTGGCAGCGCTACGAAATCGCTACTGGTGTATATAAACAAGAGGGCATAGTTCGTGTGTCGACATTACTAAGCATTATAGGCGAGGATGGCGTCAGAGCCCACGATACCTTTATTTGGAACGAAGACGAAAACGCAGACGACATTTCACAAGTCCTGAAGAAGTTCGACGAATTCTGCATTCCTAGGACACAGGTCATATATGAACGCTATAGGTTCAACAACCGAAACCAGGAACCAGGCGAAAACATCTCGACGTATCTTACGGAGCTTCGAACGATCGCAAAAAACTGTGCACACGATACAATCACACCAGATGAAATTTTGCGTGACCGCCTCGTGCTAGGCATACGGGATGATCGCGTCCGCGAGAGACTTCTCCGTTTGAATGATTTATCTCTCCTACAAGCAGTTGACATTATTAAGTCGTCAGAACAGACCCAACAGCAAGTAAAGCTAATGGCTGGAGGAGACACTGCAGTTCATGCGTTACGGAAGGCGGGATCGGCAGAAAAACCTGAAGAAGAACGACAACTTAAGTCACAAGCATTTAGAAGACCGTCTAAAGAATGTGGAAATTGAGGAATGGTGCATGGACGTCATTGTCCCGCGTATGGAAGAACATGTTTTAACTGTGGGAGTATGAATCATTTTGCGAATAAATGTCGCGCTAATCCCCGAGGAGTGAAAAGTAGAGTTTCGGCGGTCCACGAAGCCGTCGACATGGGAAACGACCCCTACTACATTGGTGCTACTACTAGTAAGAGCAAAGGCCAGGAAAAATTGGCAGTGGTCAAACTCCACATTTATGGGCCAGATCCCAAGACAGAAGTCCAGTTTCAAATAGATACTGGGTCGCAGTGCGACATTCTCCCGGCCCAATTATACAAGCAAATCACTGGGGACACCCTCCTTCATCGCCTCAAACCATGCCAAAAGGAAATAGTCTCGTACACAGGGGATCGCCGCAAAATTGCTGGTAAAGCTACCCTGCCTGTGTGGTCCCGTGGACAGCGGAGGTCAATGGAGTTTAACATCTTAGACGGAGACTATCAACCGATTTTATCATTGAACACCAGCCTCAATCTTGGCTTTGTGAGTTTGCATAATTGTGACGTCCTAGCATTACACGTCAAGTGTCCCAAAGCCTCCTTGCTCGAAGAGTATGAGGACGTATTCGACGGATTAGGGGCCCTACCGGGAACATACAAAATAGCCATAGACAAACAGGCGCAACCAGTGGTCCACGCACCGAGGCGAGTGCCAGTAGCCTTGCGTCCATGCATCAAAAACAAGCTGGACGAACTTGTTGATCGTAAAGTTATTATTCCAGTAACAGAACCGACGCAGTGGGTATCTAGCATGTTGGCCATAGTGAAGCCAAACAAAGTACGCATCTGTATTGACCCGAGAGATTTAAATCGTGCCATTCGGCGAGAGCATTACCAGTTGCCGACTATCGATGAAGTGGCCTCCCGCTTAACAGGTGCCAAGAAATTTACTCTTTGTGACGCCAAGGATGGTTTCCACCAAATCCTCTTAGACGATGCTTCTAGTTTCCTGACAACGTTCAATACGCCTTTTGGGCGTTATAGATGGGCCCGCATGCCTTTTGGTATCTCAAGTGCGCCTGAAGTTTGGCAGCGACGCATGCATGAATTCGTAGAAAATTTAGAAGGAGTTGAAGTTATCGCTGATGACTTCCTCATCGCTGGATTTGGCGAAACTGACGCAGAGGTCAACTCGAGCCTTGAAAAGAACGAACGTGCGTTCTTCAAGAAATGCCGGGAGTGGAACCTCAAGCTCAACAAACTCAAGCTGAAAAGATCTCAAGCCGAAGTGCGTTTCATGGGCCACCTCTTGACTCCTGATGGTCTAAAGGCAGACCCAGCCAAAGTTGAAGCTATTTTGGATATGCCACCGCCGACTGATGTGAAAGGCCTGAAGAGGTTTTTGGGGATGGTCAATTATCTGGCCAAATTCTTGCCACTCCTGTCCGACATGACAGAACCTTTGCGAAGGCTTGAGGACAAGGACGTCGAGTGGTGTTGGCTTGCACAGCATGAGAAAGCATTTACCACAGTCAAAGAATACTTGGCCAAGGCCCCGGTACTGAAATACTATGATGTTACTGAAGAAGTGACAATCCAATGCGATGCCAGCATAACGGGTCTAGGTGCAGTACTGATGCAAAAGGGTCAGCCCGTTGCCTTTGCCTCGCGAGCTCTGACCGACACCGAAACGCGTTACGCTCAAATCGAGAAAGAGCTCCTCGCCATAGTGTGGTCAACCGACAAGTTCAATCAATACATACTGGGACGCGAAGTTGTACACATCGAGTCTGACCACGAACCACTAAGGGCAGTTTTTACCAAGCCAATACACAACTCACCAAAGAGACTCCAGAGAATGCTGGTGGCCCTTCAGAATTACTCCCTGGATGTGCAGTATAAAAAAGGGGAACTTATGTGGGTATCAGATGCACTGAGTCGAGCATACCGCAACACCACCGAAGCCTCCAAGCACGATACAAGTCTGATCTGTACACTTGCCGAGATAGATCATTCAGAAAACCTCTCGATTGCACCATACAGGCTCGCTGAATTCAGAAACGAGATTGCCAGGGACCCAGTGATGCAAAAGCTAATCGGAGCAATCAAGGGTGAATGGCCAGTGTCAAGGAAGTCCTGTACCCCTGAGCTGACGCCTTACTATGACAAACGAAGTGAGCTTATAGAAGACAAGGGACTAGTATTCCTGGGGGAGCGATTGCTGGTACCCCCTTCCCTGAGAAAAGAAATGTTGAAGCAAATTCACCGATCACATATTGGAATCGAAGGGTGTTTACGTCGCGCTAGGGAGGTCCTCTATTGGCCCCTCATGAATTCGGAAGTAAAGGACTTTGTTTCCAAATGCTCAATCTGCCAGTCGTACCAGCCAGATCAGTGCCGCGAGGAATTGCAACCGTATCCGATCCCGTCGCGTCCCTGGTCGATGCTAGGTGCCGATTTTTTTGACCTTGGGCAACAACATTTCTTTGTCCTAGTCGACTACTGGAGTGGGTTCTTTGAAGTCCAGGAGGTTAAGGTGGCCACATCTGCTAGCGTGATAGCTGCGTGTAAAGTACAATTCGCCCGCCATGGGATACCAGACGTGCTTATTACCGACAACGGACCTTAGTTTACGTCATCGGTGTTCAGTGCATTCGTGAGAGAATGGCAGTTTGAACATAGAACTTCGAGCCCCCGTTACCCCCAGTCAAATGGCCGCGCCGAGAATGCCGTGAAGACCTGCAAGAACTTGATGACGAAAGCGAAAGCGGATGGGCAAGACCCGCTGTTAGCCCTTCTTGATTGGCGCAACACCCCAACAGAGGGTCTAGGAACATCACCCGTACAGAGACTGATGGGACGCCGCACACGCACTTTCTTACCAACCCATGAAACGCTCCTGCGGCAGCCATCACACCAGGAAACAGCCACCAAATTAGCTGAGCGCAAGAAAAGACAAGCTCAACAATACAACAAAAAGTTTCGCCCTTTAGAGGCACTAAAGTGTGGACAGGCCATCAGGATGCGGCTTCCCGGAAGGGAGGAATGGAGTCTGGGGACCTGCATGAAAGCCTTGGGGAACAGGTCTTATGAAGTTGAAGTTTGCGGCAGGCGATACCGACGCAACCGTCGGCAACTGCGCCTGACCCCGGAAACAGCACCACCTATGAGTCTGGTAGAACTAACTCCGCCCGAGTCTACCCTCAAACCGGCGCCAAATCTGACAGAGCCAGGACCTCCTCCACCGGAGTTCCATGGCGAGACCAAAACAGAGAGAATGCCACCTGAAAATGAGATGGGAACTGAGCTTGAGCCACAAAGGATTGAAACTCGTCGATCAGAACGCAGACGTCGACCGCCTTTGTGGCATCAGGATTACCATATGAACTGAACATTGAATGATTGAGCCGCTAAATAGTTGTTGGGTTCTGTTTCTATCTTTTTATGATTTCAATGAAGAACAATGTTTTATCGATTTTATGTGATTTGAACAGCGATCGAAACCGGACATTAAGTATTAATTAACTTTTGAAGATAAACTAAAAGGGGAAGATGTCGTGATATTGCGTTACACGGTCACGCCACTGGGCCGATGAACATCTATATATTTAGAAGACTTAGGCGACAACGAATACACACGTGGCGGCAGTCGAGTTCGCACAATAAACAACCCTTTTGAGTTCACAGAATCGTGACATTGTGCTTGTTCATCACTCAAATAACATTTCAGAAAGTTGGTATTCTCCATATGTCTTGTCTTTTTATAAGCAAATGGCATATGCAAATTTATATCATTCTCTCTTCAGTTAACTAAAGGGTTTACTTTACTCATTTAAAAAAATTGTGCTTTGTTGACGATGGGTGGTTTTAACCTAAGAATTAACTAAGGTAATAGCCTTTCCAAAAATTGAAATAAAATGAAATTGAGTAAGCAACATAATCTTTACATTAAGTCTGACGCAGTATTTTGATTTTGACAATATTGTCATGTGAGATCTTGTCAAACATCTGAGAATTGATTTACAGTCCCCATAAGTGTGATGCAAACAAACTCATGGGTTACATGGATTTAGTACTACTGCTAAAAGAGTGAATTTCATAGTTTGGTCATGGTAATTTTCAGCGCTATGTTGTCGTGGTTTGTACTCCATTTGTCAAAGTACAGAAACAATTAGTCTCACGAAACAAGGAGTAACTTTCTCTTCACATTACATCTTGAGTAAAAAATACTTAATGCTGGGCTTATAATGATCATGCTTGCCACACAGTTATTTATTTCTAATGCTGGAAACTGAAGAATCGATCTCTGAGCCATCACATTTTGCTAGGAGTGTCCCAGCTGTGATGGTATATTGAAAAGGGGTCCTGGCATTGAGCTCACAAGCAAGCTGGTAAGCATATGATCAGCATAAATAATTTGTGCTTACAGTTTTCGAATTCAAGGGCAGTTTTTCAGAATTCAACAAAGAACAATAAATCCGCCAATTTACAATGTATCACAAGTAAAGCACATTTTAAACTTTCCATATGATTCAACATTTAGAGATGTCATATAAAATGTTAACTCAATAAATTGGCATATTTCATTGATTATTTGATTATTTTGTAGCTACAAAAGCCACCATGACTGAGGGTACTGAACTTGATATTCAATACACATACTTAGGCTCCCTTAAAGAGAGATGGATGGAATAAAATTGCTTTAATTTACTACTGTGTATTGCACCAGTTTTACATAATATGTAATTAATAATTCGTGAGGAATCATGAATAATCATTCATGAGTATAAGGAAGTCAAGTTAATTTCAATGAGTGTGAAACTTCATTCTACACAAGAACACTTTGATGGAGTATAATACTGTTATATTTATTTTCTGTCTTTCTCATACATATGACAGTCACTATAAGTGTTTTAAAAAGGGGAATTTATTTATATTTTAATGATTAAAACATACTTGGGCTTTCAAATACCAAAAAAAACAATGAGATAAAATTTGATCTTATGAAACACTTACAATGGGAAAACCTTTTGCTGATAGCTTATGTCTTTAATGTTCAGGCGAAGATACAGAAGTTTTCAAAGCTACCAGACATAAGGAACTGAATTCTTTAAACCATTTCATAATATTATTTGTATTGCAAACAATACAGGCAAATTTTATTACAATTTCAAGCTGTCAAAATAAAATAATACTCAAACATAGTTATATTAACAAACAAATCTAAAGGCCAGCCATCTGGGAAATAAAACACCTGGACAGATACTAAGACCAGCAAAACCAGGCACAGGTAGGGATGAGAGGAAAGAAAAATAACCTCTAAGAAGTTAAGGCAAGTGCAAATTATGTCTAAAAGTATGTGCTCGTGTACATGTGATACTAGATCTCTTGTATCTTTCAATTTTTGCTCATTTTCCCTCATTGAAATTAAGAGCCTTGCTCTGTAAAGTAGATCATATCATTTCAACTGATACTGAAATCATACACTTCATCTCATGAAAATTTCCCAATCCTCCAAAATCTGGTCAAAACATCAAGAAAATCAATAAAGGTCTTCAGCTTTTAGAAAATACCACTGACTAGCATGTATGTTGATCTCCTTGCAAGCTGTGAGAACATCATCAATTAGCTCCAGACCCCATCAATTCCCCCTCTCCCCTCCCAGACTGTTTCCTAAACCCCCTTAAATAAGCACTTCAACAGCCAATGCTGAAGAGTTTTAAAAAAGAGAAAGGCTGTAAAATAAATTAATTGGAGTTCTGCTTTTCAGGTTGGCTAAATCTTTATATCATACATGGTGGGACACAGTCTGAAAAAAAGTGTGAATGGACAGATGCACAAAGATGTTGGCTTAATGTATGGTTCTGTATTCTCTTACCTATGGGGCTTTTCTACATGTAGGCACTGAAGGCTTTGCTAATAATATTATTCTCAATGGATGGAAGTATTTTGGAAATTATTTTCATGTATACAGTGACATGTAAAAATTAATTTTATTATAAATAGTTAATCACACCCTGATTTTATGCACATACCTGAGTAAGTCCAAATATAAATCCCACAAGAATTCCAGTAACAACTCCAAATTGATTAAGCACACCAAGAGAACCTCTTAATCTAACAGGAGCAATCTCTGACAAGTACACAGGGGCCACAGCTGTATTTACACCTGCATTTAAAAGCAGCAATAAGTACCTGGGTTTTGCTGCTTCTACATCCACATGTACTGTCAAACAGAGGTATTATTTAATGTACTTTAAATTTTTCATAACAGAGTTATCCTTACTATCAGTTTGTCTATTATGGATCAACATTCTTTAACATAAAGATACATGTATATAGTATGTACTATACTATAAAAACTAAGAATTTTAAAAATCTGCAATTGCAAACATTATATTACTCAGTCTTCCCCTGTAATGAATGTTCAGTTTCATTAAAAAGGGACACTAAGGCAGAAACTCAGTTCAGTCTACAAATTTCATACTTCTTCACTACATACATTTCAATAAAAGGGCCTTGTTTTCCCTGTTTACTTACAGACACTGACTCTCACTCGCTCCTTCACTAACTCAATCTCACATATATAATAACATAGAGGGTAGAACAGAAAAGAATGCTGTAAACAGCTAGACAACAGTGGAGCACCTTGCAAAGTGACAACAGTTTTTTTGACATAGCACACATGCTCGCAAAGGCAGACCACGTTGATGATCAAATTAATTTATATGGTACATAAAAATGATTAAAAAACCATCTCTGACTGGTAAAATATTATACCTTTAACACTTCCCAAGAGTGGTTTATCCTTGCTCCCAATAAACATGATGTATCTTCATACTGAGGTCATGATATAAGGTATGCAAAGATTGGCAAATTTTACACAAGATTTTAAACACAAAAGTGTCCTGGTAAGTGTATAGTGCAGTTATTTTACAATAAGTACACCAATATTAGAAATAAACTTACCACCATTAAATCCAACCACAAGCCGTCCAATGACAAGTAATGAAGGAGCTTTTGCATGGTATGAAAAAAACATCATCAAAGATCCAACCATGGCTGGGAGGTTGTTCAGCAACAAAGTTCGTTTACTGGATAAGACAAAAGTAAATTGATCTATCAAAGAGTCTTAAAACATTTTTTTTTTTCAATTACAAAAACAATATTTACAAAGTGGCGATACAATACTAAATAATATGATCAAAGATGCAATACTAAATGCTACTAATTACATGCAACCTTCCTTACAAATTAATATTTCTTACTACTATACTTTAGATTAGTAACAATACCACTGATTATGTTGGGTTACCAAGAAAATAATCACTAGTTACAGCAGAATATCTTAAGATGTGAATTAATGAAATATCCTAAAATGCCAAATGTCTTATTTTATGAAACAAAAGTCCCAAAAGATGGAATTGCAATAAAATAAGAAAATTATTTATAATTAACAGGGGAAATAAAAAGAAGCTCAGGTACCTACTGTTGGAGCCCAGAGGATTGGGGAACCATGAAGCTAGCCCCTTGAAAATTTTTATTATACTGCTATCGCTACCATTATTATAATCGTTAATATTATTATTTGTTCCCGTTTAATTATTGGTTGAATGTCAATTAGACAATATATTCTTGAATCATCTTTCTCTTATGGAAGAGGGTACTTGTAAATATGTAGGATGTGTCAAGTTTTCTGTTTTGCATGGGAGACAAGTATTCTGCAAAACTACCTTCTAGCGTCATCATACAACCTCTAGTTCTTTTCAATGCTTTTCAAATTATGCTATACAAGTAGCCACATGCATTCTTTGACCGTCAATTTTTCAATTTGCAGGGCAAACATAACTGATTTACATATGTCAGCTGTGAATCAATAATTTTATTAGCCATAGATTATAGCTAAATGGCCATGGCTCTATCATCCCAAAATGATTTGCTTTTGTGCGACCAAGTGAACAACCAGGAAAGAGTTTCTTAAAGGAGACTAACAGATCATGTAAAATCAACGAGTCATCAAAAGCAAAGTAGATACATTTTTGTATGATTATGAATACATCATCTTTGTTTATCTATATATAGCTTAGCTTTTATAAATATCATGCTAAAAGTAACCTGAAAAAATTATCAACAGCTTTAATGATGGAGCTCCACCCCTTGGCAAAAAATTATTTCTATTTTCAATCTTCCTCTGATATTAAAATCCTTGATAGCCATCTGAAAATTTCATGGAGAAGTACACATCTTGTCTTTGTAACATTGGTAAAAATGCAAAAGCAAACAAAAACACACAAAAGCAAACAAAAACAAACAAAAGCAAACAAAAACACACAAAAAAACAAAAAGCTATCAATCAGCTAAACCTCTAATCACCAATGAGACTCTTTTCTCAATTGAACAATCAGTTCAAGCAAGCTAAGCTTTTCCAATTGAACAAGAAAAAAAGTTCACTTGACTCTGAGAATAACTGGCTGAAATTCTGAAATATCACCTGTCATAGTCCTCTGCATCACCAGCTTCACAACCACACAAAAGCAAATACAGGGGTAAATTACCTGCCCAGGGAATCAGCAATAACTGGACCGATGAGAGCACCAAGCATTCCTCCAACTGCAAAAATTGCCACAGCAGTGGACCACATTAACTGGCTGAAACTCGAGTTCTCACGGAAATAATTTCTTATGTCCTATTGGAAATGAAAGTCATAGTAAACACATATTTATACTACATAAGAAAAGCCACACAAACTAACTGCTCAGTGAATGAGCAAGTGATACGAAGGTATAGGTATGATAGGAGGCTGGATCTTTTTCAAATTAAGAACATGCATTCAACAAAAAGTAGCAATCAAAAACACGTATGAAGATGCACCTCAGCTCCTCATTTTTTCTCTCCTCTTCACTATCCTCATTAATTTGGGGGTGCAAATAAAAATTGCAATATCCACAAAAAAAACCTGATGGCTGAGAAATACATTACATAAATCCATTTATCAGTACTGCACTATATTTACAACATCCATTTTGAAATCACTGATGATCCTTGCTATCTGATTGGCTCTCATCAGTGTAATTTATTCACAAAATGTATAATTTTTTGCTCTAAATTGCATGTTTTACCCAGCTAGTGAGAAACCAATTATTACAAAACACATCTACCAATCAGATTTTGAGGCTTGTTTAAAGTAACCAGTCAGAATGAAAGATAACTTTGCAAATTTTTACAAACCAGCTCAGTACTGGATAATAAAATGTTAGTACAGACTAAAATATCCTGTATTTGAGCGATTGAATTTGGCATATTCAAAATGGATGTAATTAAAAGTGGTGAATGAACCTTGTGCTGTGCCATGCTTACTGTTGTCTCCTTGCAGTTGTTGTTTGGTCTAGCCACACAATGCCCTATATTCCCCTCTATTATTCGTCTATGGTTAGTTGCCTCAAAAGTATTATTCCAAGTAATTTTACTACAGAAAGCTAACTTCAATTCTGTCATACAGTGTGTGAATTTTACTACAGAAAGTGAACTTCAATTCTGTCACACATGTTGGTATGTGCATTGTGAGTAAGGAAGCAGAAAAACATGTTTCAACTTTGAAATGACACAAAAGGTTAAATGCAAGCCTTTCATACTGTGATAAATCTCGACCTTAATCAATGAGGTCCTTATGAACACTACAAACTGTTATACTCATCAAATGAGCCCAAAGTTTTTGGTTATTGTCATTCTCTGTGCACAGCCCCTTCATTCCATGACATCATTTGCAAAAAGACCATACCCTACCACTGTGATTGGTGCAAGATATCCAAATGCTGTGATATGATTGTTGCATGATATATACCCTACTGCAGCAATCTGATAGGTGTGAGATATGTACCCTTATGCAGCAATCTGATTGGTGCAAGCAACATACCACTCTACACGCTAACATAGAGTTGTCTTTTTTTCTAATAAGAAAATTAACTCAAAAATAAAATAGCCATAAATAACATTTGTATAGTATACCATCAGTTAAGTAATAGTTCATTGCAATGCGTTTAAAAGCAGTATCCCGTAGATTTTACCGTTTCTGGTCCATTGATACACGAAGTACCATATCCAAATTGAAAAGACGAGCCGAACACTATAACAGCTGCTGTAAACACCAACCAGAATGTACAGCCTGAGCTTGGCGATGATTTTGAACGGCTTGGAAGAAGCTCATCCTTCTCAGAATCTTTTGGAGCCACAGTAAATACCTCCTCCTCCGTCATTTTAGTTCGTATTACACTGCCTATCTTTACCTTATGGTTGCTGTTTGTTTCTTTTCTCTAGCCGATCCCTACAAACCACCTCGATCTTCTGAACTGTTCGGAATTATGCAATTACATCATGAACTCAACGCGACCCTCAACCGAGGACCTGGTACGAACCAGCTCAGACCTTAATCGAAAGAATACTACATCATTTAAACGGAATTATTGTGTAATATTCAATCAAACAGTATGGCGGACGCGATGGTAATCGAAACAGTATGTTACTTTTCAGGTCTTCCCAACGAAATTGTTGAAAAGATAATGTCTTACTTGTCGCCATATGGTGACTTATGTGACGCTAAATGCGTGTGTCGTTTGTGGTATCGTTTGATTTCTAGGATTTGCAATCAACGCATACAAAATTTTCGAGACGCTGTGAGAAGTGGTAATTTACGTTTTCAAACAGTGAGCATAAAGTCAAGAGAATCACCTTTTCCACGGTTTTCCCACAGTTGTTGTATCATAGGAACTAAAATGTATATATATGGAGGTTGCTCCTCATCAAACAAGGCTTTTAATGATCTACATTGTCTTGATCTAAGGGAAGGGCGGTGGAAGAAGCTTCGTAGTTCAGGATCTCCTCCTCCTCCGAAAGAATGTGCAACTGTTGTGGCGTATGATAACAGGGATATTGTCATATTTGGTGGCTGGTGTCAGCCTGCTAGGACAGGAATCAATTCTGCAGCAAAATTTTTTGATGACTTGTACATTTTTAACACTCATAGTCAGACATGGAGTTCACCTGCTGTTAACCTAAATGGGCCACGGCCATGCAAGAGAGCGGGACATGCAGCTTGTGCCTTGGGTCACAGCATGGTTGTGTTTGGAGGAGCTCAAAGACATTTGAGGTCAGACTATCTTTCAGTTTTATGACCAGTACAGTTGTGTGTAAATTTGGGGGAGATAGTCGTCGCTTCTTAGTTCAGATATCTTTAACAAAAGTCATGTAACTTGGACGCATCAGGGAGTATCAGTACTTCTCCGTACTATTAAAATGCTGAGTTTCACGAAAACAATTTTATTTGCTATTCCCATTCACACTTAGTAAGAGTATTTCAGGCATCCAGCAACAGCTGTCAACAACTGCATACATTCTATGGTTTTCAGAATGCATTAGCAAATTGTCTGGTTTGTATTTAAGAATGTAATTACGGAGAAAATAATTGACCTTTTTTCTGATAGCTTTTTCTGACCTGATAGCTCTCCTAACTTTATTCTCTAAAGAGGTGAAGGACCAACAATGCACAGGTTTTGTCTTTTTAAGTATATTCAATTGGGCCTTCATTGACTACTGTAATTTGATAAGTAATTTCATAGGCTTATGTGACTTTGGTATCAAAAACATTTTGAAGCCTGCAATCTTGGTTTACATTTCTGAAGGTTGTGTGTTTGGTTCCCTGGGCAGCATTTCTCCTAGGCACTTTTCTTTGTTTCAATATTGATTAAGCATGCAATTAGTGCCATCAGAATATTGCTTTTTTTATACTATACAGTAAATGTTGCTGCAAGCTCCAGGAAGAGAAGGAGTAGCTGAAAACAAGACTTTAAAACATGTGAGATGTGAGCCAGGTCACCGTCACTAATGTGTTTTTACCCGAACTTGTAATTTTGTTAGGTTCAATGATGTTTGGGTTTTAGACATGGTAAACATGACATGGAGTTGTCCCAGCATAAGAGGAAAAAAACCATCTGGAAGATTTGGCCATTCACAGGTATTTCAATGCCTCAAGCTGATGTACTCCAAGAAAAATTTTTTGCCTGCTTGTAATGCAATACAGTGGATTTTTTTCTTAATTTACCTTTTCAGGAACAAAATCACAGTATTTATCATTATTGGAGTAATAATCTTATTTATTGTATGGACCAAGTGTTTTATCATAAAATACACCACTGATAAACAAAATTCCAGGACCTTAGCAGCAAGTTTTCTGTATCCTCACTAGTAAGGTTATCAACAATATCACTAGCACTGATAATTTCTAAGGAACAAGATATACCTAAGGAAAAAACAAATACAGTTTGAAATTATTGAAAAGTAAAGAATATTGTTTAAGAAAAAAACTCCAAAATAATTAAGGATAACAATGACACTTCAGCCTTGCAAAAGTACCAGAAATATTCCCCTGTTTACCAATAACAAGAGGAGGAAATAAATTTTTTTAATTTGGGTCAGGAAAAGGGTGCAGTAGAATAAAAGGGAGCAAACTGCTTCTAGTGGGAATTCCAAAGGCCAGTAAAAAGTTATTGCATTAGCCTTTTTTTGATAGCTTTTGCTTTACAATGCTCAAATTGTTGGATGATTTAAGGTGCTGTGTGGCCAGCCAAATGCTAACCATTGGGTATAGTTTATGGAGAGTATTAAGTGTTGTACCTTAAAGCAATTTCATCTTTTTCACCCAATCTCTATACTTGTTCTCAAAATATCATATAAATTTACCATTTTGTATCTTTGTGTTTGGGCTTGTGTTATCTCTTTGTATAGGTTAAAACCGTTTTAAGCTTTGGAAAAAAAAAATGAATTTTGACTTGGTTTGATCTTCTTTAGATGGTGTTAGATGATCACACAGTACTTATGATTGGTGGATGTGGTGGACCAAACTTGGTGAGAACCAAATGCTAACTGGTATAGTTTCATAGTATTTACAATATTTCTTTAAAAAAAACTTCACATAAGTTGAAAAATTAAATCTATCAAGAAATTGAATTAGTAGATTTTTGATCATTGGAAACCCATCTTGATGACCTTAAAATGAGACTTGTTTAATTAATTTAACACTAATTTAGAGGCTGTTGGCACCTATCATTACTGTGTTGGTTTTGTGTGGCTCTATTCTTAAATTTAAGCAAATAGGCAAAAGTCTCTTTAAGTATCCAACTGCACAAAGTAGAGTATAATAATGTGTAAAGAGAGTACAAATATCCTGCAATATTGTATGGTTATTTGGACTGTTGGTTATTTTGTACTGTAAAAATCCTGTTTAACCAGTTGGCTGTGTATTCTATGCTTCTCAATTTGCTTTGCTTTTCCTGCCTTATGAGAAATGAAAAGAGAGACTTAGCTTGAAAAAAGTAGTCAGATAATAAAAAACTTATTAGACATTTTGGTGTGTAGTGTCACTTGGCATTTTGACTTGTTGTTTGTATTTTGACACACCCTACAGTCTTGCAAAATACAACACAACTCATAAAGATACTCAGCAATACTACACACCAAAACATCTAATATGATGCATTTATTTTCCAATTTTCTGCTTGGAAAGTATTTCCCAAACCTTGTAAGTAGCTTAAGCCTTCAGTAACATGTACTTCCATTACCATCAACTTTCCCTTGGGGGCTACACAACTTGAGAATAAATTTCATGAGAGCTATCAATAATGGTTAAGAATATGAGACCTAGAAGCTGTTTTGTAACATTTTTGGTTTATTTTCAGCCCACATAAGTTGTATTTATTTATTTATTTGTGCACTTGTTAATAATGTGCTTCCAGTTGAAGAGATATTTTTTTACTTTGAGTAGTACATTGAAGTCAATTGTGATAGTGTTTGTTTATAAGGTTCATTTTTCCATTTTAGTTATTTGGGGATGTTTGGATTCTGGACACAAATGAATGGATCTGGCAAGAGTTGGAAGTGAAGAACCGTCAGTGGGAAGCTCCCCAGTTATGGTGTCATCCTGCAGTCTACATCAAGGACACAGTTCTTGTGTTTAGTGTACCTCGCCATCAAGGACATGTACTCTCTCCTGAAGGCAGTCTTGGAGCTGGGCAGAGGCCAGGTCTTGACGGGTTTTTGCCCATGCAAACATTTGTTTTAGACTGTAGTCAAATACGCTCACATTTTTCATGTTCTTGGAAACCTCCTCCAGAAATGCAGTGCTCTCTTCCTGCTACTTCTTTACATTCTGTTGTGGTTGCTAGAGGGGAGATTATTATCTTTGGTGGCATGTTCACAAGATGGTCAGAGTCTAGTCCAGAGACAAGCAGTAATCTTGTAACTATTTCTGCTACTATCTAAACTGAATGATTTTGAAGAAATACTCATCTTAAAAACACTCATGTGCAACTCTTCATTCCAATTGAGGAAATAACATCTAAATATACTTTTTGTCTTTTGTTCAACTTAAAGGAAAAAATGTGTTTATTTCAACAAAATTTGAAATTTAGATAAAACTTTTTTCTTATATTCAGCCATTTCACATAAAATGCAATTGACTTCCAGCGAAGAGAAGCAGATTACAACAAATAGAGAGAAGAATCATTTGATTGCGTGGCATTGTAATGTGATCGTACGGGTGAGGGTCACTGACTGTTAGAAAGTGGCCCTTTTCGACAACTTAAGCAGATTTTCACCACTTTAACACGCAAGTATTGTTGAAACACTCTAAATCCATTGCAACCTGCTCAAGTCTTTTACTTGCTTGGCTGGCTTTGTTTCCTTGGGTTTGATTTTCTTGACTTGAACCTCTGAGCTCCTATCAGCATAGAGGAAAGGTTTCGAAATGATCGTTTTGTTGGCAAGGCGAATTCCTCCTCTTTACTATGAAAGTGAATTACTTAAAGACGATGTATCATCAAAACAAGGGAAATTAAATTCTTGCCGATGTAAAACAAAAATTTGGAGTCTATTAGAAGTCGTATTTGAAGACAAGATAAAGTCGAAGGATTAGGAAAGGGCCATCTTGCATAAACATGGCCGCTATGATACCATATCGGTCTCCTTGGAGTTCAAGTTTTCTCATTTCTTCGTCTTCATTGTACAATTGATACAATTGTCTACGTTGTTTTTTTCTTTCGTGTTTCCTAGCCTCAGAAGCTTTTCGGAGATATCTTCTGTTCAAACCATCTTCAACCCATAAATAGTTTCCATTCTGGAGAAAATGAGAAGCAATTCTCAAAGTCAGTGGCAAATTTAAAGCAAATAATAAGATAATATAGATGTTCAAACTCAATTTACGAATTGTTTTCATACTTGTGGTAGATTTTCTTCTTCTTGATTTTCAATGTTCATCCCCATTGACGTAGTCACCAAAGTGAATTGAAAAAGACTCCATGAAAACACTCCCAGGGTAGCCAATGTTATATCCTTATTGCGGGCTACCTGCAATCAAACCAAAATGGAGTTACATATACTGTTTTGCTTTAATCAAAAAGTAGGCAAAGGTTAAGCTCAAATGAGTCGCTCTCCATTAGGAACTGGTGAAAGGAATCATGTCCTTCGTGTGAAAGGTCTGCTTAGATGCCTTTATTTATTGCACACATTTCGTATGGTATAAAACTCTCTCACCTGATCATCTTCAAAAGCCTCGAACAACTCTAAAATATCAGCTGCAATGGCCACGTATTCAAGAAGAAGGATCGACAGCTGGTCGCGTGTTATTGCACCACGAGGAAGCATCCACCGACCCAAGATGATGATTAACATCAACCCAATCTCACAAAACTTCTTCAGCTCCTCTTGCCCAACGTAGAACTGAAGCAGGAAGTCAATATGCACATTTATTGTTTACCAAGAAAAAGATGATTCCACGAACTTAACAAGTTTTGTTCATGCATCGCAAACATCAAGGCCTTACTAACCTATTTGTTTCTATGTCTTTTTGTTATCGCAGGACTATAATAATAACAACAACAACAATAATAATAATAATAATAATAGTAATAATAATAATAATAATACATTTATATAGCGTCTTTTCCTAGTGGTCCAAGAACGCTTCACGGAAGGGAATTATGATTAAAAACTATATATTACCTAACTATGTCTATGAAAATAAAATATTATTTACAAAAAGTACAACAACAATGAAAATTCAATTTTCCATGTAAGCCCGTAAAAATAAATGTTCTTTAAGTTTCCGTTTAAAAGTTTCAACTGATTGCCAGTCTCTTAATGACTGTGTGAGAGAGTTCCACACTATTGCTGAAGCCAAGGCAAACAAACGACCACCATATAGATTGTACTTGGAAGAATCTATTCTTTTTTCTTTGACTTGAGGTAAATACTCTGGTTCGGTGAACTTATTTATCAAATGCTATAGTTCAGTGCTTGAAATGGCAAAACGATCTGGCATACCAGTAAAACGCTGCTGAGTTTGGTGTTCTCCTTCCGTAAAAAAACCCTGCTTGCGCCACGGTTAAAAAATCGAGAACAATTTCCTGACGACACTTGTCTAGTAAAATTACATGTATCTCTCCAAAAGATTCCTTTTCTCTCCTTGCCAAACCAGTTATCGCGGCCGTGTTTGGAATGGCAAGGCTTCTGTCGAATAGATATGGTCATGTCGGCATGCTACATCCTTTGAAATAAGGTGAGGTCCTCATTAATTATGTCAGGAAAGCTCAGATGTTACGGTGGCTTAAGATTTTTTCAACCCGAATTTTTGCGTCATATTCTGCCAACTTTTCAGGCGATTGAAAAGTCACGCTCGTATCGCTTTATTCTTTTCTGTTACTGACTTACCGTTTGCGCCATAGAAACAATCATTATTTTCTCATCAGTTACGTTATTTAGTCTTCCTTCCAGTAGAGTTAACTCAGCAAACCAAGTAATGGGTAGAAGGGTAGAAGGGTACAAAGGTAGAAAAAACAACTTGGCCAAAAGCTGCAATAAGGAGAAAATGAAAATTTGACCAACTACCACTAAGAAAATTACGTATACTTAAAAAATCAGGGGTTCGCGGCACAGGGAATTATTTGGCATGACTAGAACTTCAATGTAGTGATATATTGTCATAGTTGGAACAGTTTAAGGCACTGAAAAATTTATAAAGTGATGAAAAAATCCAGAGTCATTTGAATGATACTCTGTGACTGCTGCAGTAAACCTAACATATCACCCTGACCTAACCCATTGATTCCTTGGCATGAATTTAAATTTTCTAGATCAAGCCAATGAAACCGCCAGCGTAGTGGATCAAAACAAATATTGTAGGTTTCTCAGAAAATTTCCTCGCTAAACTGGTCAGATAAATACTTTTCTAAATATTTTGATAACAGTTGCTATTCAAGCATCACCATGAAATCGAAATCATAATTATTTAGAGGACCATGGCGCTCGCTTAATTTCGGATAGGCTTAGTTTTAAGTTTTGAACTGTTTCCGCTGCACTTCTTCAAGCCCTATTAAACTACGCTGTGAAAAAAAAAACTGGAAAATCCTCAAAGCAGGCCATTCACACGCCGTTTCGTTTATTTTGATCACTCTTGTGGTGAGGAAATATTACTTTTTAAAAACCTATTTAAAACCTACCAAACAAAAATAGGCAGCCAATGAATAAATCAATGAAATTATGTGAGACAGAATGAAAGATTGAGTCCTAAGAATCTTCTTACAAAGTGAAAATGTGTTTCTTTTTTTAGAGACTTTCGTCACACGTGGTTTTGATATCTCCTTTCTTAGCCGTTAATATAAATGCCATTTGAAGAAACACGTCGTCAAACATCCGGACTGCGTTAAAGCGACTTCATACTCTTCTTTTTAATTAAAACATTTGATGGCTTTTCACGACTTTTCACTAAAAAATATAAAATTTTTACATTAATTCTCTTCAAGTCAGGTCATCTCCTCAGTAGTTGAAAACTGAGCCGGGAAGCTTCAGTTATCACCGTAATCGGCAGCTTACGGTTCTGACAAAGGAAATAAATTTGAATAGACTATCATGATATCAAGCATTCATCGATCGGAGCGATACCATTGGTAATGCAACACTTCATTAAAAGCGATCATAGTTTGATCGGATGTGGGAGAAAGTCTATTTTATCTGGGGATAAAAGGAATGAAAAGAATTTAAGTATTTAAGTCGAAACTTTTACAGATCTGCTTCCTATAGATTCTTTTTTTCTTTTTATTTCTAAGATTGTTTTTCCATACCTACATGAAAAAAGATTTGATGTGATAAAATTTGCCTTTCCGACTTGGATGTTAGATTATTCTCAACTTTCGTGAATCTGCTGGCAAGAAAGAAAAGGAGCATAACGCTAGATGGAACTGTAGAAAAGTTTCTGAACCCATGAAATTTAAATTGAGGTGACGGTATAGATGGCGAGTCTCACAAACGAGCTTAGAATCAAATGGTGGACTTTCATGTTCCAGAAAATCGGTGTATGTTAATTGTGTTATGAAATATTAATTCTTTTCAAGCTCCGGAATATAATGCATGAGCAAGTTCATGTAAATTACATGTCTAGCTAATACATCATGCATTTGTGAAACGTTTGATCGCAAGTGTTAATCCTTTTAAGACCACAACACAGACAGGATAGGTAAAGGAACATTCTTTTCAAACTGTTTGCTCAAAATACCATAAGCTGGATACCAGTCTGATACGAGCAGAACTCGACCATTTCATGCACCCTGTTGAGGTATTATTGTCAAAACTTTGCCTTAAAACCGTCCGTAAAACAGAAACTTGGGGAGAGAGCGTTTAATTTTTAATCCCTCAATCAAGTGTTTCGCCGCAAATTACAAAAACGTCAATGAAAGTCAAAATTAAATAAATACAAGAGTTTTTGATTAGTGTTACAGCAAGTGTCACCTAGAAGTCAAAAGGCGTGTGAGTGAATGATATTCAAGGTATTGTAAAACGCCAAGTGTTGACTGCACTCGGCTGTTCTAGAATTAAGGTGATCCGTAAAAATATAGGCCTTGCTAATCAATGTAATGATTAGTTGTCTCATGTTATAAACCATACCAAGGTGTCACTAAATTAAAGTGAAAGTTAAGGTTCGAAAAACACTCAGTTTGATTTAGAAGATGATATACTCACTACTTGTACTCCACTCCTTTGCGCACAAGAATGGTGTAAATGGACTCCACGAACAGGCATACCAGGCCGACACAGAAACCCCAAAAAATCGTCTGACCTTGACTGAATTTTACTAGAAGCCACAAGGCTACAATACTGTGAGCCACAAATAACAGTCGGGGTAAAATGGCTGCTATGTAGCTTAGTAGGGTAGCCATTGACAAAACAAGCAAATAGTTGTAGTCGCTATGAAACGCTAGCGAAACGTAGGTACCCCTCGAGGGACATACGTCCATTCATAGGACTCAAAGAGGGTTCACTAATTAACTACGAACAACTTTTGTTATGTAAAAGAGGAAGCTATTAAAATTGATAGCTCACAGAATACAGGCCTTTTAAGGAACCGGGAACCGGTTTTAGAGAGGAAGACAAAAGTTAGAGAATCATAAAATTTTCAGAGGCAAATCAAAAGCTTTTTACTCGATTAGTTGTAATCTTAGGTGCTAATGAATGAATAATTAAATAATGAATAATCGAATCTCTTTTCTTTATATTTCCTTTTCTAAAATGAACAAGTAAGAGAAAGTGACTACACATACAACGCTGCGTTATGAGACAGCAGTCGCAATGACTAAGAGACTAGGAGACTGCACCCAGAATATCATCTAGGAGACTATACCCAGTTACATACGATAGTTTAGTGACCTTGATGAGGTTGTCAAATGTGAGCTGAAGTTTGAACCAGAAAGAGCGATTGATCAATCGGAAGCGCAGATCTCAAAACATAATCAGTGCAAAACGAAAGTTTGATTAATCTTTTGATGTATTTACACATAATAGACAGTTCATGAATGAGCCCAAGATACAAGCTCTTACTCGTGGTAAAGAGCCAAAACGAAATATTTGTTCAAATGCTAAAGTACACGGTCGAGAGAGGAGCAACCATCAACCCTCGCTAGTCGCAGTCAATGAAGCCGTGAGGATAACCTGGGACTCGACCGTATTCCTAGAGAAGGAACTGAAACACAATCAGTCACACATTACAGGAGTGTATCAAGACACTCGGGAGGGGTCACTTATTGACACAGCTCTGTCAGCAGATCAGAATATCATCAGGGCCGAGAAGGAGAAGGTGAAAAAGTATAATTCGAAGTCAAAGAATTCATCGAGCATCAAAAGTGACAGCGGTAACCATCGTGCACTTTGTACTATCTCGAATAGGGACCTAGTATTGGAAGCTAGATAAACAGTTAACTTAATTGGGGGTGCGCAGTCGTCGGCTATCCTCAAAACTCCCCTTGAGTTGCGTAAGTGTTGTGGCCCTAAGCTGCCAAAGCTCCTGGAACTTAAGTTAGAAGACCCAGAAAAACAGAAAAAAACTGGAGATAATTGCATAATGGTTGTAGTGATTTTGATGATAATAATAATAGCAATGATAACGATAACAATGACATTAACTTTAATGATAGTAATAATAATAATAAAAGTAAGAATAACTCGTTAATGTCCTCGTGAAATGAACAAGGTTTAGGCGAACGACCGCGCGACTCCATCTTAGAGACTGAGTAGAACACATAAATGTGAAGAGCAACCTTTGATGAGTTCTATATACTTTTAATTAATGTTGTTCCTATTGTTCATTAAACTCTTGATCTAATATTAACACTATGACGTCATTAAGCCTAAGGAGAGAATTATTTCAACAACACATGAAATGAATATTCAGATTTCTTGGGTTGCTAAGTCATCAACACTGTTGGTCACATATTGCGCATTCTTTTATGCAAATTTCTTTTAAAAGAGACTCCCGACAAACTTAAATCGATTCAGTTTTCCTGCCAACTTTTTATCGAATACAACCCGTCGGAGGTTCAGGCTCCTAGCAATTTTATCAATTTTCGGTCAAACTTTAACTTTCCTTTGGTTGTGGTAAGTTTTAAACCGTTTCTGCAGCTGTTATCAAGTCCCGCTGCAAATCGCGCGGGGATATTTGCCCGTGTGATAGAAGGGCGACATTTCAACATTGTTTTTACCGAACGAAGTTTATTTCCTAGGTCCTAAATACAGTGTATTTCTTTTACAGTTGTTGGCAATTGATTCGGAGCTTAAAAGAAAATTTTAATCAAGAATCAGACGAACGAGGTCGAGGATCGTTTGTAGTCCTTGTCAAGTCTCTCAGCTGCCAAAGTCCTCCGAGCATCGAGCCAAGCAAGACGAACGAAAGGGATTTAATTTGTTCCTCTGTACCCGTAATCTTCAGTCTTAGTCAAGCAATTAAAGGCAGGATATCAAGCGAGCTAGGCAAACTATACTTCAGCCGAGTTTATCCAACTCTATAAACAGATTTCCGCAAGGCAAATTAACATAAGGAAACCATCTTAATAAAGATGCAAAACAAAGGCCGTAGAATTGGTCCAAGATCCAGTTCTCCAGAAGATCCTTCAAAATGCATCAAGTTCTCGCTGTTTTTCTTAAATGTTCTTTTCTGGTTAGCTGCGATCTTAATCCTTGGAGTCGGAGTGTACATGATGGTCGACAAAGACGTAGATTACCAAAGTTTGAGCGATTTGTCGTTTGATCCTGCAGTGCTGTTCGTGATTCTCGGCGGATTATTGTTTCTCATTACCTTCCTCGGATGTCTAGGCGCTTTACGAGAGAACACTTGCATGTTATGCTGTTATGCCATCATTGTTGGCGTGCTTTTGTTAATCGAAGTTGCTTGTGGCGCTTTGGGCTTCATCTTCCGCGAAAAGGTGGAGGAGAACATCCGAAAAAAATTAAACGATGCAATTAATCTTTACCGTGAACCAGATAAACCAGACTTACAGCTGATTATTGAGACAGTACAAACTGAATTCAAATGTTGCGGAATCACCTCGCATGAAGACTGGCAGGCTAACCTATACTACAACTGTTCTTCGCCGGGGGCAGAGGCGTGCGGAGTGCCGAAAACATGCTGTAAGACTGAAGAAGACAGGATTAACAGCCAGTGTGGGTATGGAGTCGGAAGAATGGATTCCATCGAGCGAGAGAAGAGGATCTATACAACTGGTTGTCTGACGATCGCTGTTAACTGGTTCAAAAACAATCTCATTACTATCGGGATTTCTTCGTTCGGCATACTACTGCTACAGATCATAACCATTTGGCTGGCTGTTACACTTCGAGGTCAGGTGGCTGATATCAAAGAATCGTTCAACTCTCCGTCCAATAGACGATGAAAATTGAAAAAGCCTCTTCCATTGTTGAATTTGATGATGTATGCAACACAATCTCAGTATTCAGTTTTGACCGCTAGTGGTAGCTTAGTTCCTTACTACATTGTCGCTTCTTAGGTGGAAAAAATAATTAAAAAAGAATTTAGGACTTAAGCTAATTAATAAGTGGCCAAAGATGCTATTTTTGTTTAGTCGTAAAGACAACTGTTCTCTGGTCAACTTTACCAGATGTATTAACTAACAAAGTGAAGATATGAGGTGCACGAGAGGTGATCGAGAGGAAAGGAGGAGAATATGGCAGTACTATTAAGAGAGCTTGAAAAAATTGGCTTACTAACTGTGGAAATGTTTTGGGAGCGAAGTTAATAATTTGAATTATACCTCTGAAGGAACAGTATTATTCACTATTCAAATGTACGCGTTACATTAGTTAGTTTAGTTAGCTGTAATTCGTAAGCCGTACCTAGGTTTGCCGCATATCATTCGCCGAGATCCATGCATGCAATAATTTTTATATATTTCCCTAGAAGGACTACATTCGTAAAGAGGTCAAGTAGAGGCGAGTTAATTCAGTGACTTGTTTTCATTCTTACCTAATCAGAATAGATTCACAGCATGAATGATCCAGGAATTATCTCTACGATAAAGGATACGCTCAGACAGCGTTTGTAATGTAAGCAGAAATTGGTATGTGTGGCGCACATGCACCAACGCAAACGAAAGTGCAAATATGGAAGGGGACGTTCATGTCATACGTAAATGCAAGGAACGTATGATACGTAGAGATTGTCCGAGTGCTTTTTTCCCCAAGACGGACAAGATGAGAATCTGACAATTGTTCTCAACATGTCTTAGGTTATGCTCAAGTGCAAGCTTATGTAGTTTGAGAAAATTTTTTTTATAAATTGGACGTAGTCCTAATTCTTTCGTTTTATCAGCAAACTTTACCTCAGGTTATACTTGGCTCCCATTGTTTGCCTTAAAGATACTCCCCAGCACCCTTGGCCGATTTCTAGTCCTAAACAGCTGTCGAAGACGTCATCGTGGCGTCGTCGACAGCTTTATCAGACAATATTTGGAACATTACCTCTGAGTGTATATATGCCTTTGTGTTTGACCTTTGCGTAGGCAAAACCAGAGGCCTACCTAGACCGGTGAGTACTGTAGTATCGTGGCATTTTTGTGTCCGCACGTGTAGCATAACCCAGTCCTTCCACCCAATATCACATGACATAGAAACTAACACAACCGTTCATAACAATTACACCACCTTACAGTGTTTTTTGTGGACATCAAACAAAAGAGATATAATTGATTGAAACCCTCCTCAGTAAATATAATATACATAAAAATAGTTTTGCTGAATAATGGTAGTTAATTGATGGAACGAACCTGCCTCTTGATTATTGGCATTACTTTGAAACATCGTTCAACCCACTCAAGAGATGGTTTCTCGTGTTTATATTTTTTTGAGAAAGGCAGCGGTTCTTTAAGCGGAGAGGATAAACAGTGACTGAAATAATTTCAAGCAAATAAAAAGTAGCGGTTATCTTTGACACGTATTTCAAAAGGAATTATCGGTGTACTTGACTGAGTCAGGTAGTCTTTTGAGATCCACTGTAACTAAAAAAAGCTCTTATTTTGATTACAAAGGATCAAAGTAAACTGAGGAAGATGATCGACCTTTATTTCCCAAAACATGGCAAAAAAAAAAAAAATAATAACACCCGTGAGCATAATCAATGAAGCACTTTTCCTTGCTTGATGAGCAAAGAGATCCTCCACGCTTTGTTAACGTGGAAAAGCAAATTGGTAGAGGTCACTGTTTGCTCTCATGATTAATCCTCTCTTTGGCGGTTTCGTAGCCACTCCTCTATCTGTATCCTGAGTTCAGTCGCTAACAATGGGATAGAAATATTCGTTACAGGAAATTCAGTGATTGTGTTTAGGTATTAGATACATAATGCATGGTTTTTATTCCGCACTGTGGTGGTTATGCAGGCCTTCGGATACAGTATATTTCTTGTTCATGTATCGTCTATTGAACGGATGCGTTTCATAGAGTCGGTTGTCAAGAAAAAAAAGAAAGACTGCCGCTCTTTTCGTATTTTTTTCTCATCCTCAGTACTGAAGATCACCCAATTAATTAAAAATAATAAAAGGGTTAAGTTCCAAAGAATCTGTGGTGCTGCGTCAGATGAAGAGTATAACAGGGTAATTAAGTATTATCAACTGAGTTGATAACGTAAATTGGCCGCCGTAAAGAGTTTTAAAGCTGACGTTTCGAGCGTTAACCCTTCGTCAGACCAAATGGAGGTGTAAATATGGTGACGGGAAAACTAGAATAAATTAGTTGAATGAAAAGCGCTCGTTGAAACCGTGGGGATTAAGAGCACCGATTTGAAAGATAAATTTTTGTTTTAGAATTCTGAGGCTTGGCAGTTCGGAAAGCCGAACTCTTGTTCTGTTGAATTCTTGTTTTCCCGTTACCATGTTTACACCAATAGCGTAGCTCCATTTTCTGCATGTAAACACACACCGGCACAACCCACAATTGCTCCATTCGTTCTGACGGAGGGCTAGCGCTCGAAACTTCAGCGGCCAATTGACGTTATCAACTCAGTTGATAAAACTTAATTACCCTGTTGATTTCAACTAATAACCCACTCAATCAACTAGTTTGCAAAAGGTATGTAATAAGTGAGCAATAGGTGTCACTATAGACCATTGTTATTGTGTGACCCACCTGGCTGTAGCATGTCAGTTGTAAGTGGTTGTCGATTAAAAGGATCCGTGTCAGAGTTTAATAAATGGCGCGTGATAACTGCCCTATCCATAATTTTACCACTAGTTGGTAGGATCACAGGCTCAAGCATGAGCGTCATCATGAGAGGATCTGTGACGAAAAAAAAAATTCATTTACATGCTTCTCTGCAAACATTTAGCAACACCCCAATTCAAAAGTATACTGGATATTTGAAGTTGAGTGAAGTCCTGAAAGCAAAGGCCGATAACAACCAAGTTGAAAAGTACCTTGCCCCGACATAGAACAAGAGAGCAGTAGCTCAAGTGTCACTTGATTTAGTCATCAAACAGTCAGCTCAATCTTAATCGCAACTGGCATCGTAGAGAAGACTGTTAACAACTTTCGAGTAGCGTTCTGTTTGATATGTTGTGTTCAGTTATCAACTTCATTTCCACACAACATAAGAATTTATTTAGGTCTGAATAAAGATCCTTTCGCAAGGTATGCGATAATACCTTTAAACTCATCCGGTGCATCATCATAGTCCTCATTGCGAGCAGCGTTTTCTGCAGCTTTGATTTCTACCTTTGAGGCAAATTCTTTAAACCGGTAAATCTCTGCCTGAAAAAATTTACAACAAATGATGTGATGATAATAACTTTGTTGGTGGTACAAACTGTTCTTCATGCAAACCCAACTTACTCAACGGTTGACGGTGTAATAAAGAGAAAACGAAAGCAAATATTGTGCAGCAAGGTCAAATTTGAAGAATTCAGTCCTTTTAAATTTCGTTACGTGCGCCCAGTTCTTACCTCTGTCTTCAGCAAGGTTTTGTGAAGATGTTTCGCGGCGTCGGAAAATAATTCTCTCCTATATGATCGCTGAAAAAGGAGAGAAATCCGTAAAGGTTGAAATTGCCGGCTTGAACACGTGGACTGTCTAACTAAGTAGTTCATTAGAAATCAGTGTGGTACCATAAAAATTTTCAGATGTTTAAACTGTCAATTGACGAATTTAAATGCACATCTCATAGCCATAAAGTCATGGAAAAAAAACAAAAATCAAAAAGCAATACTTAAAAAGGATAAAACAAGTAGGAGTAAAACGCTTATAAAATTATCCTGTGATTGTAAGCCCGGCAGCCGGGCAATTTCCACTGAATTTCCACTAATGGGTTCTTTCAGGCTTTTTAGAGTATCTGGTGTTTGTCTAGACATGTCAAACGTTTCCGAAAATTGTTAGTGTTCTGCATGGTAACGACACTCCGCTCACCCTAGTAGTCCGAAATATCGACTAAATTCCCACAGAAAGATCATGCAAATCCAATGAGTATTTGATACTTGTTTTGAAATGCCACGAAATTCTCAAAAATCATTTCCTTTTTGAAGTGATCGAATTATCCGAGCTTATGCTTACCTGAGAGTGCAATTTAAACAACAGTCAAGAAGATAGTTATTTCATAATGCGCCCAAACGCTGATATTTTGCAAACTTAGAAACCAACTTCATTTTAGGAATCGCTCGACAGTTGTGAACATACATCTGATAATCTCAGAAAGTTTGTAGGAATATTTCAGTGGAAATTGTTTGAAAACCACCTAAAAACCACAACGTAATCAAGTTATATATGCTAATTGTGCTTATTTGGCTTTTCCCATGTTTTTGCTTTTTTCGGTAAAAGTTTTTGTAATTAGGTGTAACTGAAAGTTCGTTATCACTGTTCATAAAATTGAATAACACCACATCCAGACGTTACGAATTATTGATTCTTTTCATACCTGGTCACCAGCAACAGCTTTTGCAAATTCTTCCGAGTCTAGATTCACATAAATCTGTGTTAATCTATCCAGAAGAGTCTTGGGTTCAAATCCATATTTTTCTGGGTTTTTAACCTGCAGAAAGATCGACGCCATCGTAAAATAATGAATGAAACTGCTATAACATCTGTCCTTAAACCGATTTCTAACTATAACCCGCCAATACAGGTTTGCTAAAGCCCCCACTTGCTCTGGTACAGGATCAATCCAGTGACAAAATATTACCTTTAAATTCCTGCACTTCGGTCCACAAAGTTGTTGTAGGTTAAAATTCAACATAGCAGCTATTCGATCAATCAATTCCTGCAAATAAGAAAATAAGCGAAAAGTTGGAAGACCGGTACAAAGATTTGTATGATTTCACGCCTTCAGTGACTGAAACAAGAACATGCACGCTAGCCTGGTTTTCATAACACTCTCACAGTCGCACTGCCGATATTGACCAAAACTCTAAATCCAATATAAACTTACAGAAAATGCAACGCGTTTGTTCCAATGGCACCTAACTAATTGAGACAGTAAAATATAACATAGAACGAATTCCAGCCAATGAAATTCTGATTCGACTGTCGTCTTAATACAGTAGATATTACATTCGGAAGCACATCGCATCCCTCGAGGGATACATAAAACTGAATATAATCGTTGTCCTAGTAAGGCAAATGGCCAGAACGTGGCTAACGCCCCAACCACTTAAACGACGTCATACCACAATCCTTAACCTTAAAAGAAGACAAATGTAAAATCTGTTGAAACTTACCGGCCTAAGAAAAGGCGCCTGCACATGTTTAGTGAGGTAAAGCATCATATCTAATGTCTCCGAGGCAAGGGTAAGATAAGACCGGCACTGCCGCTCGTCAGTGGAAAGTTGTCGAAGACGAGAGGTACGCATGTCCTGTCAACAGATCAAAGTCAAATTAGCTTGTATTCCTGGGGTAATGAACACCATTTTCCTTGCGAATATTTTCAATCATTATGTTGACTTCTCAAAAAAAGGGAAAAAAACAAAACAAAAAAAAAACGAAAATAGCTCGTCTGGGCTCGTCTCAAAAGTATTGAGAGTTCAGTTGTTACAACAGTGCCATACACTATTTTGAACGTAAAGCCAGTTGTTTTTTTGTTTTGTTTGTGTGTCCATACCTCGTCTACATGGATAACGACGCCCTTTCAAACAAAAGATTTACGCTATTATCGAAACTGTAGCAGGACAACGATAATCATTAACGATTGTATTTAAAACTCAGTTTTTGTGCTTTTTTGGTTGCGTGTGCGCTCATGTGACACCCCAAACACACACAGACTTACCCTTGGTAATGCCTCCCAGTCTGCTACATTAGCCATCATCTGCTGAGTTTCATTGATGCTTTTTAATGAATCCAAGGATTCATCCAGCAGAAATGTTGTGTCATTAATCAACATGTTTACAAAGCGAACAAACTGAGCCGTCCTAAAATGGATACAAAACATGCGCCTTAACCCGACATTAACATACTAATGAGGTTCTGCCTAGCCTAAACTTAATGCTGTTAGGTTGGAAATCTCCAAAAAGAAGATCTTGAAAGTGTCAAAAAAGAGGCCGAGCTGTCGCACATTCCTATAAGACGTTTTGTTTTGGTACGTCCTCGTGTCCGTGGCCATCGTAGTTTGTTTGAGGGATAGTATAAGCATTGCTTTTGTTTAACAGTCGCCAAAGACTTTTCGCAATGATTAAGACGTTCAACGAGACACAATATTATAGTTTTAGATTCACCTGCTTTGCTTCATGATGGCTCCCCTGTGGCCCACATCTTGCCATAAACTTTTCATGATTATGGAAATGTGATATCTTATACTAAACTTGTCATAAAACTCATTTGAGCTGCCAGTCGTTTCTACATCTGCAAATCAAACAGAGAAGTCAATTAAAAAGAAAACGCAGATAATCAGTATTTTACCATAAACCGGACGTTTTGTTTCCGTACCTGAGTGATTTTGGCGAATTGGCCGTTGTGTCAGAATGTGCCTTGTTTTGACGGTTTTCGAGAGTTATTACAATAATTTCCGATAGAGCACAGAGAGCCAGTTGAGTTTCTTCTCATCTATTTCTTTAAAGACTTTTACCGTACGTCACCGAGACCTCAACTCGTACTTTGCTTCTCCCCTATGAAAGCGATGACACCTTGTCCCCTTTGTCTTAATCTGAATAATTTTTTCATAACTTCAAGGGCGAAAATGTAAAATTTAACTGGAAAAATAAATGGGATTGCGTGAGACAGACCAACTCCCAGCGAGCTCCCGCTCCCAGCCGACGGAAAATGCCGCTAATAAACGCCTATGAACAACTAGTAAGTCTATCGAACGATAAAAAATCAGTGCTAATGTTATGTAATACATAAAAGGTCCAAGAAATGGACGAATAATAGACAAATGTTTTATGACAGAGGAGTATGTACCTGTATAAAAATTCATAAGTGCTGGGGCTAAATGGTCCAAAGCCAATGGATGAGAGACAATCATCTCATGGATCTTCGAGGCTGCTGGTTGAATGCTGGGATTCATCACAAACAATACCTGAAGTGCAAAACACTCATGTTGATACTGGGCTTTACCCAGGAGAAAATAGGGGAATAGAGTATTTGGCTCCTGGTTGATGATTTGGGAAATTTTTTCGTTCTCACTTAAGTTATTCATCGGCGGAAATTGCTAAATTTTTCCGAAAAAGTTCACATAAAAGCTAACACGGATTTGATATTCTGAAGTAACGACAACAATCAGCTTTATTTGCATGACTATAGCGACTTGAAAAAAATGGCGGATCAGGCTCCATTTTAGAGCACGGAAGTTTTTTCCAAAGCAAATAAGTAACGCGATATCGATGGCAAAACGCAACATGAATATCCACAATTATGAAAGCTGGTTAAAGACGCGAAACGTGACTCTTGCATTGTAGTATTTGGACAGTTTTTGTTAAAAGGTTTTATCACAGGTGACGCAACCTTGTCACATAAAACCTCCATGTGCAGCAAGGCGAGAAACATGTTTCGCCAGTTCAAAGAGTTTTTAGGCGAGCAACTCCAACGCTAGGTTGAGCACCACTTTAAGCTTTATGGAACCCAGAACGCGGTGACTAATGCCGCCTTGGATGCTCTACTTACTCTTACTATTATCTAAGAGTCACATAACTAGCCTACAACAGAAGAGCTAAGAAAAGCTGTAGACCATCTCATTTGCAAAGAAACCTCTGAGAAAGACGGCAAACAGCCTGTGCTCCTAAATAGAGGCAAACCATCACTACTACAGCCCCTACATGAGCTCCAGAGCTTGTGCTGAGTAAAGGAACAAGTTGCATACGACATGGGCGACGCCAACATTGGTGAACCTATACAAGAATGTGGCGAATGTAGCGATTGTAACAACTATAGAGATATTTCCCTCCTCAAAAATGTCAGCAAGGTCTTCGCCCGTGTCATCGGGGCACACTAGCAAAGCTTCGATTTGCAAATTTATCCAGAGCTTCAGTGCAGTTCTAGAAAGCAGATCTACCGTGGATAAGATCTCCTGACTACGTTCGCTGCAGGACTAGTTGCAATTTACATCCCTTTCATTGATCTGACAAAGGTCCTCGATCTAGTTGGCAAGTAAGATCAGCTGTCCCTAAGGGTGGCTCAGCATTGCTACCTCCTTTCATGAGGACAAATACAGAACAGTCCGCCCCAATAGATAACATTAGATGCCTTTACAGTCAGCTGTGGAGTGAGGCAAAGTTGTGTCACAGTATTAACCCTTTAAGGGATCTTCTTCTCCATTCCCCTCTGGTAAACGAAAGGGAATGGGCATCTAGTTCCACAATCTAAAATGTACACAATCATATCCCGTGATGACTGCCGGTGATGACTGCCGGTGATGACTGCCGGTGACGACGACCCACACATGCCATGTTCCGCTTTCTGTTCCGCATTACCTTTTGCTTCAACCAAGTTTAAACGTTCAAAAACAAAACTAACAGCCTCGACTAAAGGCTGCTGTCAGTTGAACACTTTTCCATAAAAACGAACTTTAACACAGAGTGATTTATTTTCATGAATAAATGGAATATCAACACGGTTTATAATTTGTCGGGAAAAAACTTTCTGGAAGGCTGTCAAGTTCGTTTAGACGTGTCTTAAAAATTACTGAACAAAAACGTTTACTCGCCGCAGGTGAGGTGCGGGGAAGGGGACACCAGATCTTAGCAGACGGGTAGCAAATATAAAAGTTTTCACAGCTGACCAGTTGGCTCTGGTGCTTGAGTCAAAATAACCTCTTCACTGAGCATTTCTTTAATTTGACTAGACTAAACAATCCTGCAGTAAAAGATAAGGGGTTAACCGTGTCACGAAAAAGAACACGTAATCGGTTACAAGTCATTTTCACAAACCTCGACAATTTTCGCCACAAGATAAGGATTTGATATGTAGTTTGGTGAACAAACAAATACAACAAAAAAGGTGACAATGTCATTCATGGCAGGATCCTCCAGCACGTGGTATGCATGCCTGTAAAAAGAAACAAAGTACATTAAAATGTTTGTGGTGAATAAGCAATAAGCTGCTACAAAGTTGGCTCTCCAGCGCCATATCTGCTACCCAGCAGATTTTATAGCGTTTTGGGCCAATCGGGAGGGGAAGGGATACCCTTTTCATGTTTCACTTCTACTTTCAGTGATGCCCATTCTGTTCCCATATGGAAGTTCAGAGGGAGCTGGAAACAACATTCAAGCACGTAAGGCTAGGTAACAAAAATAAACAAAGCTGGCTTACAGGTAAACAATACAGAATTCACAGATTTCCTAAGAACTGGCTTTTCGATACCCAACACAAATAAATGACTTTGCCAATTTCACAGGAACCTTAAGCTCCAAAAAAATTATTGATTTTAAGACTGTTAGAGTGAGAAGAAAACCAAGGTACACATAATGCTGCGACGGCACCCTCTCAGGTCTTTTTTCAAATCCTTAGGCCGTCATATTCGATCACATGCAATGGAAAGAATCATTGGCTGCAACTTAGCTTGCTTGGTGAGAAAAATCTGACAGTGTCTGAGAAGACCAAACAAACCGGAGTAGGAGCACTGGCTCTATCGCCGGTAATCGGTCGTTTCGCCTAAGTCTAGAGTCGGTTAGCTTA
This sequence comes from Pocillopora damicornis, assembly GCF_964200805.1. Taxonomy (NCBI): domain Eukaryota; kingdom Metazoa; phylum Cnidaria; class Anthozoa; order Scleractinia; family Pocilloporidae; genus Pocillopora; species Pocillopora damicornis. Next base: position 9,204,778 of record NC_142677.1, on the reverse strand, counting down.
CGTCCAATATGTCAGTTCGCCTACGATTCGTATGTCAAAGCTTTAAAATTGAATTGTTTTTAAAAGTCCTTGTTGAACCTCACAAAAAAACTGAGTATTAAGATAAAAGATTTAAGATTTAAGACGTAGGCGAAACGACGGTAATTCCTATCGCCCGCTGTCTATCTTTAGTTAACCTGTTAAAAGTGTTAGTTCTACTGATTATGGAACGTGATTTTGCGAAAAAATTTACGCCAAACTAAAGGAACTGTCCGCGGTACTGCATACGATCTGTACAACTGTGCAGAGAAACCTGCGTAAAACGGAAACCCACAAAATCCTAACTTGTGGAAATTTGATACATGCCTGGTAAATTGTGCAATTATAATCCCTAAATACTGCAATCTGTTTCAGAGATTCTTTGTAACAATTTTGCAATTTATAGTCATTCTCTTACTGTCCTAAACATTTCACGCAAAACGCTTATCTACACAGTTTTAGACAAAAAAAAAATTAAGGATAGCCACTGGCTGTGTCTCACTAACTGATTTGAGATGTGCTTTCTTCTTCAGTACAAATTGCCTGTTTTTGTCGTGTTGATGATTTCTCCCGCCCGACGATTATAACGTAAATAACCTCAACATTTTCTTGCAAATACTTTTAGCGTCTATTAGTGAGATCTAAAGCCAATTGAGCGATTTCACAGGGCGCAAAAGAGGAGAACCTTTGTTTTGTGCCCGTTTCGAGAAGAAAATTTCGAAGCATAAGCTGGCTTCCTTTAGGTTGAATAGCGTTGATGTTGCAAGGCTTTTCCAGTACCTATAAATGCATACAGGCTTCAATATGAATACTTACATGTTGACAAAGAGCAAAAACTCAGCCACATCACCGACAAAATAGTCCGGAAGGGACGCAAGCTCCATGGCAATCTTTTCTGGCAAAGGGATACTGATCCTTCACAGAACAAATTACATGCAGTCAAGATTGTAAACAAGTCTCAAACCCATTAGCCATAAGAAAAGTGAATCAGTGAGAACGGTCAGGGACAAGAGTCATTTATCGACCCATCAAATATGACAGTTGAGTAAATTAACCATGACGATACAATACTGAAAAGGACAAAAGTTTCGATCGTCATCGTCATCGTGAGAAAGGCGGGGGGGGGGGGGGGGGAGCGAGGAGGCAGAGAGGGTTTTTTAATACTGCAAAAAAATGACATATACCAAAGCTGCACAAACAAATTTCCAAACAACAAAATGAAAAGGAGTCAATATGTGACAAAGTAATAAAAATGTCACACAGAACACCACGTCAAAACATACGAAATAAACAGGTAATTAGTAAGAGGAAGCAAAAGTAGCAGAAAATCTTTGAAAACATCAGATAACGTTTATCCTTTAAAATTCATCAGCAACAGGTATGTAACAATTGACCAAAATTCTAACTCTTTATAATTACCCTTTTTTGTTAGGATCCACTAGTCTCAAGATCCATGTAGCCAAAAACCCATAGAACTTTAAACAGCCACGCAGAAGTTCATCATCAAGTAAAACGACATCCGAGCAAGCCTTACCATTTTCTAGTTTCTGAAGTTAAAATATGACAAAAAAAAATTTGTAGAGCTAGAAATATTATCAACCGCGTCAATAAACAAAATGAAGATATAAACTAGCTCTACAGTTGATTTTCACAACTTGAATTTGTTTCCCGTTTACCTTGATCTGCTCTCTCCATTTCTTTAACAGACCCTTGTTTCTAGACGCCATCGGAGTATCTATCCACTCGCTTTCATGGGATTCCAGATGTTCAATCATGCGTGTTAACTCCCGGTGAGCTTTTTGTCGTCGAGAATGTCTTCTACAAGCCGGTAAAATTGCTAAATGATGGGCTTGAATGGCCATAAAGAAACACTCCGTGGGAAATTTTGGTTCCAACCACGCATTTTTACTATCTGCAATAAATGAAAACGCTTTTGACTGATCTCTCATATAAAATACAGCATGCATTAGAGATTTTAACTATTGATTCAACCTTACTAGCAGTTTTGACTTGAGTTTCGAAACAAAATATTCACAACAGCCAATTGAAGCAAAGGTTGACATCATCATCAGCCGCCAATTAGAACCTTGATTAAAAGCAGGAAACCACATGAAAGGCGGGAATACGCCAGTATCCAAATCAGGATTGGTTTTAATTTTTAATATGATTAAATGGGAAGGTGGCACGAGTTTTTTCAAGACCAATCATAGAGCGAAGTTGAGCAAAACTAAGGCAATCATGGATTTTTTTTGAAATTCATTTGAAAACGGCTCTTTATGTATGAAAAAATGCTTAAGTTTTGGCTACTTCTTCATCAATCACGGGCAACAAGATTAACATTTTGGAGGACATTTATATCGTAACTGTGTAAAAAGGTTACCTTTAAACTAAAAGGAACGTCGGTATAATTTCACATATTATAATCTTTAGTGTAATATGACTTAGTTTCCCAGTATGCGTCGATGACGCTCTTCTGGTTCATAGCTCACACAGACTCCTAAGAAATACCTAGTTCCTGTTTCCATTCTTTAACTTGCTGTGAAGTAAGTTTCAACCTGGACTCTTGTGAGATGTTCACTCTTGATTTGGGATGATGGAGATACAAACTATCAACCTGTAAGAAAATCAAAACAAATTTGAATTTCCTCACCATCATCATTACGAGACTTATTCACATAAACACACCATGAGCCTGTTCCAAGCGTTCAGTGAGTAAAGTGGAGTGAAATAGCGAACGGCGCAATAGTAGCGGCGGAGCGAAAGAGCGGGAGGCTTAGGTCGGGTTGCGTAAAGGAGGGAGGCTTGGTTCGGGTCTTGTAAAGAATTTCTTACGACCCAAGCTTCCTTCCTTTACGCAAGCCGACTCAAGCCTCCTGCTTAAGTAACTCCGTCGCTACAATGGCGCCGTTTACTATCTCGTTCCGTCTTACTTTATGCACGCCTGCAACAGGCTAACACACTTTGAACACAATAATAGAAAAATTTCCATTTATCATAAAGGTGACACTTCAAAAGCGATCTCTTTCACTCAACGTGATTGACCTTTTGTGCCCTTAACATTTATGAAACATCATCAAAGGTAGAACAGGTTCCTTACCTGACGTGGTGTTTCTCCATATCATATATGATCAAAAGATTGTCATATATATATAGTAAAAGCCATGTCTATATTCGACGTTCACGCAAAGTGTGAAGAAAGCAGAAAGTATCCGCAAAGTGTCACAAAGGTATTGCACATGCGTGTCATTTTCGGACGTTGAATGTACGAGTACGTGATGCCTTTGGGCATCATAGATACACCTGTGACCCCCAAACGCATACTATGTGTATATAATCAAGACTATTTTCCTTCTTGTAAAAACTCCCTGATGAAGTCTGCTATTGTCAGAAGAAACTCGTAGGAGAAAGAAAGAAGTTGTTACTATTTCAGTTCGTGAAGTGCTGATCACTCGTAGATCATTAAAAAAAAGCATTAAAAATGTATTTCTCTTCACTAAAACAACTTTGAGTCTTGATATAAGTCAGTGTAGAACAACACACACTTGTTACCTTCTCAATTTTAACCTTTGCACACAGTTGTTGCAATACAGTCATGAAGTTTAACATAAATCCATCGGAAGCAACTTGTCTATCATCAACCTAAAAAGAGTATCATTTGTCAACGTTTAGTTCTTTGATGAGGAGGTGGGCTAGTTACAAGTGATAATTACAGTTGCGTACTTTTTTAAATTATCAGGACCAGATGTTATGAAGCACTGAAGTCTTTGAAACCCCAGAAATCTTATCTTAACACCGATCTACAGTTACTGACAGCGCAAATCCATTACATGAACTTTTACCAGCTCAGAGAGCTAGGAGCCTCAGGAAAAGAGGACATAATTACATCCTGCCTCCAATCAGAACCGAACGCTTTAAACGTTGCTTTTTCAATAGATGTCTTTTCGAATTTGTGTAGTTACTTAGTCTTGTATGTACATAATAGATAGATATATGTAGGAAATTGTAAGTCCAGACGTTTTGTTTCTGGACGTGTTTCTTTTTAATAATAAAGATCTTTATTACCAGTTCTTTCCAGGAAGAAGACAAAATGTAATTTACCTGTAGCTGTGCCTTGCGGCAATTTCTTGCTAAGACTGAAGCAATGAATTGTAAACAAGCATCCCGACTCTCCGTAGACACAAGCATACTATGAATTATCTTGAATACCTCTGTCTGTTTGAAGTAAGCACATTTACATTATAAGGTAACTCTCAACTCACATGATAATCACCATTATCTTTGTTACCATTACCATCATCATTTTCCTGTTGACTATCACAAGGATCAAGCAATGTGAGAGGCTGGTAGGGGCATTCCCAGATTTGTACAGTAAAAATGAAATAAAAATTCATTAATTCAAAACCCACAAAGTTATCATTACCATTGAGACGGAAAACTGTGTTCAGTTTATAAAGCAATTCCTCAACAAATCGTTCAGGTGACTGGCAAGTGCAGTTTCTAAAAGTTTGACTATTTTATGTTCGAAGGTAATGTGGTGTTGCGTCAGTGGAGGGTATAACAAGATAATTTGGTTTTATCACCTGAGTTGACGAGGTAGATTGGCCACCGTAAAGAGTTTAAATGCTGACATTTCGCGCATAGGCACTTAATGAGAGTAAAGCCAAATTCGTTGGATTTCTAATTTATCTTACAGTCAAAATCATAAGTAGGAATACAATGGAGACAATCTCATTTTTGCACCAGCGAGTGTAAAAAATCAACAAAGAGAAGTATAACAGCTTGCTTCCGAAGACTATTGAGACAACATGTTGACTAGGTAACAAACATTTTGTTTGTTTCTGTCAATTTTGTATTAAGAACAGGTGAAGTCACCATTCATTTCTGATAAAAACATCAATTTAATTAGATGTGCTATGAGGGTTGTATTTGATTGCTTACCCTAACAATGCGAAGGGCACTTCTCAAAGTCACATTCACCAGCTTAACATTTTCTGATGACTCGGAAAAGTAACGATCAACAATCTGCGGCTGAGGATGAACAAGAATAAAAAGCTGACCTATAGCTGAATTAGGGGTTTCACAGTCACAGAGTCTCCATCCAAAGTAACCACCATTCAATCACTTCACTCAAAGCAATACACACTACATTTTAAGAAGCAATTTTGGAGAGAAGAGAACTAGCACCTTTATTTTCTGATATATCAACAAATGAATAAATATATTAGACATTCTCTAGAAAATTTTAGAGGGAAGGAAATTAGCAAGTAAAGTTTGTCTGATATAATAACAGATGTACAAATAACTTACACATTCTTCAGAAAATACTGACAGACTGAGAAATGGTCCAATGAGAGACAGTCTCTCAATTTCTTTTCCTTCAGCTTTTGATAAGGGTGATGGGATCCACATGTTGGATAACGCAACCATCTATAAGATGTAAAGAATTGTATAAGATAAACAGAAATTCCCAATACTCATGTAGCTGAGAATCTTTTCAATTTGTCAAGAAAATAGTAGAGGGGTCTTATTGCAACCTTGAAATGTCTCTTATTCAGTGTACATATCACAATTATTCCTCTTTCATAGGCTTAATTATACTAAATTATGACAGATAATAAGCAGGAAGAAAGAGATGAAAAAAAATTAGCAGTGTAGTGAAGGTGAATGAATGTAGTGCTACATTGTGAGAGACCATTATTCATTTTCTTTTTGAATTTTCTCAACCATTCACTCAGATATTAACAAAATTTTGTTGACATTACTAATCAGTCAATTATGAATACATGTATAAATCATTCACATGAAGCTTCCACAAACTTGAAAATTACACAACTCTGTTGATTACATCTAATACAGACCCTGCAGATGAGGTCTTCACGAAAAATTACATTAAAATGGTATTACTGTTGCATTGATGATAGATCCACTGGACCTTGAGATACAACTATCCTTGTGTTTTTTACCTACCAAGTTACAAATAGGTCTCACTGAAGTTGTTCCCAGGCGTATATCGCACAGTTTTGACAGTGCCTAGGACAAAGAGGAATACTTGACATCTCTAAATATTTCCCAAGGTTACACATAGATCAAAGTTACAAAGATTAACAGTTCATACTACTTGAAAATGTAATTGTTCTCTATGTCTGAAAAACTGTTGCACTAATCAAGAAAAATACTTACATGCAAGCTGTGGTTCAGTTTTCATCGGGGGGAGGGGGGGGGAGGAATATTTATCAAGGCTGATTCTCAGCACTCTTTATCTCTAACTCCTCATCAACCTTTATATATTAGGACTCAAGTTCAAAGGATGATGCCCATCAATTTTCATTGCCATTTTTCAATTGTTTAATGTATCCTACAAAAACATCAGTCAACAAAAAGAATACAAATGGTCTTCCACCAAATTTATGAAACAACTGATGCATGTCACCAACTTACCAACAGGGGAGCTTTAAATCCTTCAGCTGCAAGATGACAATTTTGCATTTCTTGATTTAAGCTCAACAGCACTGGCTCAAAAATCTATGCACAGGAAATTAAATTAGTTTGATTCATATTAGCAAAAGTTACATTTTCTAATGAAATCACTTAATTGTCATTCTATCAATTGAAACAATGTGAACATAATTTCAAATTAAATAGGGTTCTAAACAACATGACATTGTTTACTTGTCATAACCAATATCATTAGAACCTCTGTGGTTATTTGATACCATTTCCTTTTCAAAAAATTGTGGCAAAGCTCTCACTGAACAGCCTTATTTGTGCTCAGAATACTATTCTTCAGTTAGTAGCTCTGCACAGTGCTGAACACAAGAACAAGTTATGTAAACAACCATGATGCACTAAGGAGTTTCACATGTAAAATGGTGAAATTTTTAGTAAATTTCAATTGTTTATTGATGACTAAAAGAAACTGAAAATTAGGCTGTGCCTTTAGGTTCCTGCTCCTGACCTTAGGAATGAACAACAACCTACAGGACTCATGACAAATGTTGATAACTACTAAATTTTGCATCAATAGAAACATTCAAATGTATGAAACAATTGATGAGTAGGACAAACAATTGCACATCAAAAAAAAAAAATCCCCATGAAAACATTCATTGCCCAATCCCACACAATGCCTTAAACAATCAACCTTTTTTCCCCATAATTCCCCACTAATATCCCCACCTGACGCTCTGTATGGATGGTTTCATCCACATACTCAAATTTGAGAGATTTTCTGGTAGCATTTCTCATGAGGAATAATTGATTCTTGCAACAAAATAGATTAAGAAGCATGGTAATAGGTGTATAACCTTCTGAATCCCAAGATACCATCAGCATTTTCGCCAGCCATACAATACCTGAAATGTTGCCTGACATTGACCATTAGCTGTAGTGCTAAAATCCTCTTAGCTCAAATGTACTGTAAAACTTTACTACATTTATCATGTCATAAGTAATGAGAAATTCTGCTGTTATTAAATACTTTTTCTTGTGTCAACACTTGTTAAAGAAAAACATACAATCAATACTAGTAGTGCATATTTTTACCTTCATACATAAATGTGAGTCACTTGCTACTGTTGTGACAAGTTCGACAAGGAAAGTGAAAGGAATGTCACATTCTTCATTGATAAATAAGTGTACCAAGGGTGATCTCTGAAGGACTGACCTACCATTAACAAGAATTGCAAAATTCAGATTTTTAATATGATCATAAATATAATTAAATACATTACACAGAGTGATAACACTTGATTATAACAAATTTTTAGAGAGAGCAAAACAAACCTGTCCAGAGAAAAACATCCTTGAAGAATAAGCACTGAAAACAACACACACTGGCGACGAGCCTGAGTTAACAACGTTATCCATCTTTCCTCCTGGGATCTCTGTCATCAAAATTTATTAATCATTACACAAGCTGTTCAAGCTGGTATTAGAAGTCAGCTTTGATCAAGAATAACTTCTACTGTAATTAGTACCCCTCATTCTTAGGGCTTAAACATAATAACAGTAGAGAGTGCCTTTAAGGTTGTAATAGAGGCTAAATTCAGTGAGATTTTACATCGTTAACAAAATATTTCCTTACAGATTTGTTGGAAAGACTTGAATTTTTCAAATGTGATATATGATTCTATCCATAATCTGACAAAAATCTTTCATTTTGCTCAATGCCATGGAAATTCTGAAATTTCATGGAATGAAGGGGTGTGTTAAAAAGAAAAAAAAGAAAAAAATGTTTGCCATGTGTCCCAAAATTTAGAAATATAATTAAAAAATTTTAAAATAAAAAGGATAATGAAAACATATGAAAGCTTTAGTTTCTTGAAAAATAAGAGGTCAGCTACTGTAGAGCTCTTTCCTGAGTTCCATTAATGGTGAAGAAGTGCTTCATATTTCATCATTGAATGGTTACTTATGAGATGGATATGTCAGAAATATCAACTTAAGGAAACACAGCATGAATTCCAAACACCATTAGTCCAGGATTGCATCTCTATGAGTGGTATTTCCCTGTGCAAAATATCCATTTCATGATTAAAACCCCTAAACAAGTTAACATGAAGTCTGAGCCAAATGAGTGAACCTGCCCATCTGGCCTGGTTCAAATGGATGTGTCAGAAATATCATCTGAAGGAAACACAGCATGAATTGCAAACACCATTAGTCCAGGATAGCATCTCTATGAGTGGTAATTCCCCATGCAAAATATACATGTCATGATTAGAACCCCTAAACAAGTTAAAATGAAATCTGAGCCAAATCTGTGAACCTGCCCATCTGACCTGGTTCAATATTTACAGACTATTGCTCTTAAAACAATAATCTTTAATATGTGAGAAAGTAAAAACATTCCAAAAAGGCTGAGTTAGCCCCCAGTACTGCCTTACAGATCTAACTGTGCAAGGATCCTTTACTTTTGTAAAATTGTCATAAACGTGAGAGGCAATAGGAACAAACACAACATCTGGTTGATTGCCATGACTGCCAAATGCTTAGTGTCAACTGGGCATTATGAAGTGACAAAAGAGCATAGTATAACATGAATTTTGTTACAGTTCTGCTAGTTTCTGTTCCAGAGTCTATACACTTTGCTAAGACAGAGTTTCAATTTGAAGCACAAATCTGATATGTTGAAAAAGTTCTTTTCCATTTAATACCAGATGCAGAAAAGATTTAACACCCATTCTTACCTTGGGATAGTTTTTTTCTTCATTCAGTGAGCAATTATAGCTATTAACCAAATATTTAAGCAGCTTGGACTGATACACAGTGGTTGACTCTTTTACACAGTTTGGTGGTGAAGGATTGGCTCTGCCCTCCCCTAATAAACTGATACATTCAGTTGACCTGCAGTCAGTTAAGTTATCATCAATAGCCATTTGTGAGGTTTCCTGCGCAATTGTAAGTGTAGGACTAACACTCATTCCGTCTTGATGTGCACGAAACTGGGTTAGACGCTCCATGATCACTTGGTTTATGACATTACAAACAGTTCCTGTCACAGAGAAAAGTATGATTGTTATGTTTAGTTGTGATGAATCAAAATGAATAATAAAGTAAGTTTGATAGGAGTAATAATAAATCAAAATAAACCTCTTTGAGTCTTAAATAGTACTCTGTGTGATGGTTAAAAACTTTATTTCATTCAATTTATTTCTAATGTGGATATTGTACTAATGAAGTGACTAGCCAGAAGGTACAGTCAGCGATTAGTTTTCATCAGCTTGATGTAAATTTTACAGCACAGAACATTTCTAAATGTGTTAAATTACTAGCTACATGTCAATAGTAAGCTTTTGAGACAAATAACACTCATTATATCTGTCATGTGGAGTGTACTGTAAGTAAATGCAAAGAATGGTTTACCTGAGCTTAGATCCACTTGACTAAGATCCTCAGCTAGTGTTGGTAAGTAAACTGTGTCACAGGAAACCTCTGAGCTCTGAAAATAGACCATACGTTTGCACATGGATGCACCTGAATGGTTTCACCACGTTAATTGACACGACAATTTATGACTTAAATCATTGTCAAGGACAGAGCAATTTTGAAGTATAAGTACCACAGCAAATGTATGTTTTCAGTGAACTTGATTTTACTTAGTACACATGTGTTTACAAGCAGAATTACACGTACATGTGTGTTCTCCTAATTTTTAATCTAAAGCTTGGGGAAAAAACCTTTAGCATAAACACTGGGCTGTCATTAATAGTGACTATTATAATAATGATATAATAGAGACCATAATACAATATAATAGTGACTATTGATAATAATACAATATAATTGTGACTAAAATAATAAAATAATAATATATCTATATATATATATGTACAAGACTTTAATTAGGACTATAAGCAGAAAAAAGTACCTTAAAGGAAACTTTAAATATACTGCAAATACTTTTTACAATATGTTCATCAGTCACACTACTCATCTGTAAAAAGAGGGAGATATCATTCTCAAAATCAAATACCACTTATCATACATCACTTTTTATGCAGATATTAAGCTAAAACAATAATAAAATTAGTTATATTCAATCATTGGTAAATGTACTGTGCAAGCATGTAACCATGTAACATGGGTTATACCAAGCAGAATTTACAAGTTGATTTACCTTGAATGTACATGTGGGTGAACCACAAAAATATATAGATTTAGCCAAGCCTAAAAGCAGAGCTTGCTTTTTTTTCCCCACATGTCTCAAGGGCAAAATGCCTTGCCCCAGCTAGGACTAGAACCTGGGTCATCCAACTTGAAGTCCAGTGCACTGGCCACTGGACTACTGAACAAAGCCGTGGTATTGGCATGCCCGCGGTACAGTTGACCATGCATGATAAAAGTAGCACCTTGTATGGTCATACATCCAAATTTTTTCAGCTTGATGGGTTACTACTATTTTGTCTAATTATGGGGCTACGCTCTGTGAGCTCCACCATAATGGCAAATGGAGAAATTTTGGTCTCTCTGAGTCAAGGAATTTAATGTAATGGAATAAACATGGTTGAAAGGTGTCAGTCTTCACGACACTAAGAGTAATACAAGCATGACTACAAGACTACTTCTGTATATCCAGAGTATATGTCATGAAGGAAAACAGTCAAATGCCTGACCTTCACATGAGAAGTGTCATCTTTGTCAAATCCATCTCTCGTCCTTTTGAATTTAAAATTTTCTGAAGGAGAAGAAGAACAAGTTGGGGAGGTGCGCTTGCCACATTTATCACCAGTGTCCTGTGATTGTTCATCAAACTCGAAAGATTGTGATAAAGAGCCATAACCACTGTCCTGAGTGCTCACTGCAGAACCTTCTGCCAAGGGTTTTAAGCTTGTCCTTACAGGAATAGAGTGACTGTCAGATGGAGGATGGGATGATGACATGGTACCTTGGTTCAACCTAGCCAGGCGGCGACGCCTAACCTATGAAAAAAGTATATTACTTTAATCATCTAACTGTTACCCAACAACACTGTACATGTACTACTGAAATCCTTGTGCCAACTACAGTAGTTTGACATAAGAAAAACAGTGAAGAAGGACAGAATAGAGGACTACGAAAAAATTCTGGCTTCCATGGAAACCAAAACAGTGCCAGCTTGGAGTGCTGTCTTCAAGAAACACAAGCTCAAATACTGTAGACACATTCTGACCTCTGATGATTTATGAGCAATAATACTACCTTAAATATCTTACACACATTCCTAACTATGACAATTTATGAGCAATAATACTACCCTGTCATGACTTAGGAGAAAGAAGTGCAGTGTAATAATTGAGGCTGATGTGAGTGCATTTAGAATGGGGTCAGCTTTTTCTTCAAGCTAGTAGACCTGTGACTTTCACAAGTTGAACAATGACTTAGAGAGAGAGGAGATAGTTACAAATTGAGAAGGAATGCCATAACAAGATTGGACCATGAAAAGACTGCAGCCCTCACCAATTACATGCCTTTACAAATGAGCGAAAAATCAGAAAATAAGGAGAAAGATAACTATGGAGAGGAACTCCTCAAACAGACTGAAGTCATAGATCCAAATGTTTCTCACAATATGACAGATACAACACTTCAGAGGGTAGCCATAGTAACCACTCAGGATGCTTATCTGATCACCTTGATAACCTCAAGTTGTGACACAAGTTCAGTGTACTCACAATATTTGCCATCTCTGGCCTTAAGGAATTGAATAATCTGTCCAAAATAGATTCACGTAAATGGGACCAGAGTGCTCACTCCCACCCCTATAGCATATGTATGGACCAACATATGATTTACTATGCTCACTTGATACCAATGGGATGGACTAGACATGTGAGAGACACCTCATACTGGTCATCAATATAAAATGACTTCCAATAACTGTGACAACAACTAAATGTAAGTCTTGAAGTTAAACAAGTGCAACCTTGAAAAAAAGAAAAATACTCTGAAAAAGTATTTGCAGTATATTTAAAGTTTCCTTTAAGGTACTTTTTTCTGCTTATAGTCCTAATTAAAGTCTTGTACATATATATATATATTTTTCTTTTTCTGCTGGTGAAGTTAACAAGCCTTAACCTTACATCCAAGACTGATCATTATCAAATCTCCCCTTGTGAGACTGACACATTATGATCACAAGAAAGGTTGTGTGACCAAAAGAACTGATCATCAGCATGGCCCTGATCTAAAATCTATTCTCATAATCCCTTTAATAGAGAATGTGTACAGTCTATTGAGGAGAATCTGTAAGTTGTTCACACCAGTAAAGCATAACATTGGTTAAGTCACTGGTGAGTCCAAGAGATATGGAAAAAAGAAAAACATTAATGATTTCAGTAACTTGTGAATTTAAGTGTATGAAAAAACCATTCTTTCATTTTGGAGACAAGAAACGGCTGGCTGAATCAATTAATCACTAAAAATACAGTTGCTGGGTTGCGTTTTTATGGTAGACCAGTTATGGACAATTTTTTACCAAAGATTTCGTCTCAGTTCATGATGCAAACCATCTCCCTCTGAGACGCTCTGTATTTTTGGGAGCTATGTTTATTATGAAGTGATTATTACAGCATTTATTAGTATATAAGATATGGGATAAGAACAACAAAGCAGTTCTCAAGATCTTTATGTTAAGAAGCAAACCGAGATGATATGACCTATCATTAAGTCAGCATCAGAACTGGTTGAAATTAGATCACTGTCACGAAGTGATAATTTCGAAGTCACTGAGAGAGCTCATGGAACATTCTTCCCCAAAACTGTTTCTCTCTACCACAACGCAAACAAATGAAAATCAGGGAGTGGAGTTTTAACGAATTGGAATCACGTTTTGGAAGGTTGTGGCACTCATGACAGTTCAAAATATTTTCATGGGCGAACGAGTGTCGGAGTTGAACCTCTTTGTATTAACCTAAAACTCACATTGAACCTTTGACTACAGTTATCAAACGCAGGCATGGATAAGGAACTGTACATACCTCGTCGGGTGGTAGTTCACTCATTTACAAAAATATCGCATATGTAGCTAAAGACATTTTACACCAATTTTCTATCAGACTTTAACTGAATATCGTCGCCAATCGGCGAAAGACTTTCTAACAGTGAGCCAGCGACTAGTGTGGTGTTTGTTACTTGAGAAGTCATGCGCAATTGGATATTCGCAAGGCTTCGTGGGATACTATGCAAAGTTTCCTTTGTAAATCCTATCTTTGTTGCGTCCCTGAGCAAGAGCGCATCATGAGTAGAGACAGAGCCCCAAGAGTCTTTCTTGGTCGACTACCTCGAGACTGTAAGGAGAGAGACGTTGAGAAGTTTTTCCGTGGATTCGGACGTATACGAGAGATTAATTTAAAGAGTGGATTTGGCTTTGTGGTAAGCTTTTATAAGTTATGATGTAGCTCCTTTAACGCGGTTAAAATCGTGTAAGTGTTACGTTGAATCTATGCATAAACTCTTCCAATGTTTAGAGGCATTTAGTTCTTTTGGTACCCAGTCAAATGCTTCAAATCTCAGGTTTTACTACAAACGAAAAAAACAATGGGTAGTTTGCGTTCCTGTTTAATACAAGAATAAGCTTAAGAACAATGGCTCTCTCGGGCGCTTTATCGGCAAACCGAAGGACAACAACCATGGAATCTTCCAAGGAAGGACAGCTTTAGTTTTCATTTTCCTGAGTCTCAGTATAATCGATTTACTAGTGCGAATGTGTAGAACGATATTTCAGAAGTTCGCTCTCATCACCCCTGGACCCTAAATGATGAAGAGGAACCTTAGTGAAGAAGATATATCTAAGATAAACTCAAATGGAATTAAGAAAAGAGCAAAGACGAATAATCAAGAGCGATTTTCTCCGAATTTACTCAAAATTGGACAAATTTAAGAGGGTCTAGATCAGTCCATGTACTGCAGGGTGACCAAATTGTGCATTTGGATAAGCACTATTTACAGTCGCTTTGATACAAGTCAATTTGAAATGAACTGAAGTTGATTCAATACTTGTGAAATACTTGAAGTCGTTTCAAAACAACCATAGTTGTTTCAGTACTAATAATGTACGGGAAAAAATTACTCAGTTCTGATTGGTTAAGATAAATGCAGTTTTCAGGTAATTCAGTGTAGAAGAGAGTTAATTCAGAGCAGGAAAGGGTTAATTCATTGCAAAGAAAGTAACAAACCAGACATTCTGATTGGTCAATAATCAAAGAAACTCACAGATAGCCAATCAAATGCGAACCTTGGATGTCGCAACAATTTGAAAATTTGCAAGCAAAACAATGGCCAGTGTTTAAAGTAGGTTTTCTTTCGCCACTGCAGCTGAATAACAGCTCAAACAATGAAAACACTGTAAAAAGCAGTGCTTTTTGGTTGTTGGTTTGGAAAAAGTGATGTTTAGAGAAGGGAATTGCTAAGGAAACCAAAAATTACTAGCCAACCCAGCTTAACACTTTGCTGGAGCGATCCAACGTCGAAATGAAAAAACAAACATCGTTAACCCATTGACACCTGAACCGCCCGTAACCGCCCGTGCCGCGTGGGGGACTTGCGCGAGAGACGCTTTCCCCCCTATCTCCCCTACTAAGCAGAATTTTGTCTCCAAACTTCCTCTGTTGTTATGAATGCTGGGATTATCCAACTAATGTTAGTTTCATATTCCCACACATCATTAATGATCTCCTTGGCCCATCAAGGAAGGAAATAAAGGTTTGCAAACATACAACTTTAAGATAATTTTCAAAGCTTCTTCAACTCTGCATCTCACACAACAACAGGAAAGATCTAGGCGATGTAAAACAATATGCCCCTTGAAAGACCTATTACAGGGTTGGCCAAACCTAGTATTCACTCTGAACTCAGTATCAGCAAAGTCACATTTTAGGTGTTTGATGTCTGGATGATAAACCAAAATTAACTTTAAAAAAAGTGGAAAAGCAAATCTCTCTCAAGTTAGTTGTGTGATTTGAGACTCAAATGTATAGCATGTTCCTGTTTGTAATGAAATTTGAATTTGCTGGCATTACCGAAGTCAAAGTCTAATCTCCTGGTGGGTCAAAAGACCAAATTGCCAAAGTAGAAGTCTAATCTCCTGGTGGGTCAAAAGACCAAATTACAAGTTTAAAACTTCAAAATGTACAATGAAATGAACAAGTGAATGGAACTTTTATTTTCTGGTGAGTATTTACATGATCTGCACTTTGAAAAAACTGGAAATTAAGAATTGTAAAATTGATTTGTATGATCAATTGTTTTGCTATGATAATCGGTAAAGCACCGCACTTTGCATAACGCAACACCTCACTGTTGGCACTTGTTTCTCGTTTCAACTGGATAGCCTTTCGGTGTTTTTTGCATTGTACACATTCTTTCTTTCGGCCTTCTTGAATCGCTTGGTGGTTTCTTGTGGGTTCTAGGGCTGGTACTTGATTCACAGCTCGCTTTTGATAAGAGTAGGCATCTATCAGGTGCTTACCCAACTCTAGCCAAAAAGGGGCTTGTGGTCGTTTTCGCAGGTTTTGCATCCTTAGGTATCAGCATTCTAGAATATAACCAATGCAGGCAGCAACGTTAAAAAGGAACTAAAAAATGTACCATACCACTTTTGCGACTGTCTTCCAATGGTGCAATAGGACCGAAATTGGTTAGCTCCATCTACACCACCCATGTTTGCCGTGTAAACATCTGATACTTGCGGTTTTTGGATGTCAATGTCTCTTCCTCTTTTCTGATGTTGTACGGTCCGCGAAGGCTCTTCTGGGGAAACATTTGACAACAAAAATCTCGCTTGTCATGCCATTTTGTAAATAAAAGATTTCCTCTTTGCTGTGTAATTGTTTGTCCTGGCTCGCAAAGCTTATCCTTAGCATAAGCAGGCAGCCCTTTGTGATTACATCTTACTGTTGCACAAGCATACATATCTTGTGCAAGCAAATGATCGAACAGGTCAGGGCTCAAAAAGAAATTATCAAAGAAAACATGATGTTTTCTATTGAAAAAGGGACGGGTAATACCCATAACAACATTGTATCCCAGCAAGTGATGCCTTTGAATTTCTCCTTCACATCCTAAATAAACAGAGAAATTGACAACATAACTGTTCGAAGAATTAGCTGCCATCCACACTTTAATTCCTTATTTAGTCGGTTTAGCTGGTAAATATTGGTGAAATGATAGCTTGCCTTTAAAACACTATCATCCCCTCGTCAACCAAAAGGTTTTTTGTGGGCAAATAACAGTGTTGAACATTTCTTAAAACAGCATTCAAAGCAGGACGGCATTTGTACAGACAGTCGAAATTAACATCTCCTCGCACGGGTTCCCAACTCAAGTCATTCAGATGAAGGAATTGACTTATTTCTTCGAATCGGTTCTTAGGCATAACTCTTTTAATTCCTTCATTGCCCTTGAAAATGTCTGTTGACCAGTAGTCGTGACCTTGGGAAGAATATTCATCCCATTATGAGGCACATTCCAAAGTAAGCTTTCACTTCAGGTTTAGAAACATTGCGTCTTCTACCAAGACATTGCTCATTGTCAGCTAATTTTTGGTGAGCATAGCGGTTTGTCTCCATGATTTTCTCAAAAAGATCCTTGTCAAACATTAAACCGAAAAAATAATCAGCTTTGGGGTTGACTTGACAGCGATTCCAGATTGAGCTGAAAATTCGTCAACAACGATGTTACTGAGGTCAGCTGTCCATTGTTGTTTTTCTTCATCATTGCTGTCAGAGGCTTCTTTGTTGCCACTTTCACCATCCGCTTCTTCATCACTTTCCTCACCATCCTCATCAATACCCAAAAAATCAATGTCAGAACCATCTCCTCAATATCTTTGTTACCTTCTTCATCTGAATCACCAAAAATCACCCTTTATTCGTCTAAACTAATTTCCAAAGGATCTACACACCTTGCCATTTTCCACTCAGGTTATTATCAATTTGGAGCTGATAAAGCAAATAGCCACTACATAGGAAGTTTCTTTGCTTTATTGACTCCAAGTTGATAATAAACTAAGTGGTTTTACAAACTCACGGATGAAATTGCTCAATCGTTTATATTAGAAACTGATCATTGCTGTTGCCATGTTTGTGCATGCATTCATGATGCAAGAACATATTCGCATCTGTGTATCCCATCCTCAGGAAGCATAACTCATGTGCAGTAATGACAATTTGATAGGTCAATGCCTTAGTAACAATAGGCAAATATTTAATAAGCATATATTCTTCACTGGGGGAGGGGATAGAAGGGGAAAATGACGACAGTTTTTTTGGCCGGTCTAGGAATAACAACGAGTTTCTGGTTGGCCGGTTTTGGCCGGACCAGGAGTGAAAGGGCTAATTAGCCTAATTCTTTTTGTCAATGAAAATTTAGGAATTTGATGACTACAAAGATGCTGATGATGCTGTTTATGAACTGAACCACAAGGAATTCATGGGAGAAAGGTATGTTCAAATAATGTACACAGCTCTGGGTCTTGTAGTACTTATCTCTAGGCTTGTGTTTTCAATTAAACCTTAGACCTTCAAGAGCCAATTTTTGTGCAATTTTTTATTGCACATCAAACCACAGCTGAATACGTAAATTTATGGGTGGGATGGCTGTGAAGGGATTGGGATTCAAAAACAAGTACAATTGCGAATTTAATTTTAATACAAAATGACTGTAAATTCTGTGACTGCAGCACTCTTTACATGACATGTTTTAAAATTGTCATGACAACAACGTATCTCTGCTCTGACCACCAATCAGATTCTTTGCTCCCCATGCATTGAAAGATGATCTCACTCAATTTGGCAAAACTCTTCTCATTTTACATTTCAAATGAAATATTTGGTCACTCTGCCATGAAAACCACTCTCTCACCTGCTTGTCTAGTTCGGGATACTTGAGAGTGAAACAGCCCATTTTTGCACATTTTGCAGACATCTTTACCTTGCCAGAAAGAGTAGTTGCCTGGTCTCTTCTTCAGCATCCCACCATTGACTCACTGAGTCCATAATCTCGAGGGATTTCCAAGTTGTTTTCTACAGCGCCAGCTTCTGCGCTAACTTTTATCTTAAAAGCCCTAGTATATGAAGAACAGCATGCTTTTGGCATCAAAAGAAAAATAACAGCAACAAAAGAGATACTCAATTGAAACGTTTGTTAGGTTACAGTAACTGAGAGTATTGTTGTGTTTCTGCAGTTAGGTAGTAGTATTTACATCTTCACTGATTCTCTTTTTTTCTTTTGTGTTTATTTTAATTCATTAGCTTTGTGTTCAGTGAGCCATTTCCCAATGTTTCCATGTGGTGTGCTCACTCAAATGGCCAGCTATTATTAAGAATTTCACCCTTGGCTTACAGCTGATGGTTTTATTTATTTATTTATTTTTTGAACAACACGAGTCTGTTGGAAGGTCTCTAATTTTCAGGGTCTTGGCTTACAGAAGAAATACGGTAGTTGGGGAAATTTTCCCTTTGTCAGGGAAAATTCAAGGAATTTCATAAACTAATGACTGTAGCAACAATCATAAGGTAGTTATGCTTCAAATAGTGCATTGACAATTTTTTTGCTCAAAGAACACCAGTGAAGATCTATGGTACCCTCAAGTTTAGGTATCATAGTCAATAGATTTTGCTAAGAAATGTTCTCTATGACTTGAAAGAGCAAGATACATGTTGCTGTTGTGCTAAAAGATTGGGAGTAAAAGCCTCTTTAGGGAAATACATATGTACATGTTTTTCTTTTTATGAAAGAATAACAGTGGAACATGCCCGTCCAACATCAAGGAGTGGAGGTGGTGGAGGTGGTGGTGGAGGAGGTGGTAGTGGTGGTGGAAGTGGGATGAGAAGAGGTGGTGGATTCAGGTTCCGAGACAGGTCAGTAACACACATGTTAATGGTCTTTTGATCACATGGATGTAATTTAATGTGAGATTCATGAAGTGTCTTAAATGTTTGCCTTGACTTAGAAATTTCTAGTGAAAAATTAATTAATTGGAAAGTGATGTAAATAATTATAAATTTTAAGGTAAGAAAAGACAGGCAAATCTCAATTTTACAGACACCAAAGTGCCTCTCTACATTCATTGTGATTAAACTCCTTGCTTTGCCCTTTTTTTGTGGAAACCTTGCACGAACAATTTGTTTTACAGCACCTGTCTCCTCAGTGTGAAGGTAGTTTTTCTGTGGTTAAAAAAAATTAGTTGTGTACATGCATCTGTGTTAGATTCACTTTTATTTGGAGTGGAATCCTTTCAGCAGGTGGTGAATTTTTGCTACAATTTTGTTCATATATGTGACCCTGAAAGGCAAAACGGACACTAATGGAAAACTGTTCAAATGGCAAACACGCACAGATGACGAACAGTTAATGAACAGTACTTGAAGCGTTCAAATGGTTTGTTCAGCCATTCAAATGGATGAGTAAAAATTTTAATGGATGGGCAAACCATTTAAATGGGTGAATAAATTATTTGAATGGTTTGATTAGCCATTCAAAGGGTTTGCTTAGCTGTTAAAACGGATGAGTAAAATGGATAATGTCAAACAGACTGGCAAGCTGGTCGAACAGATGAAAATATACAAAGTTGTATGACTGGTTGGATGAATAAATTGCTTAATCAGTTTGCGAAACCATTCTGAGCGCATGGCTAATCATGGAATGGGCAATGTTGCTGTGCATTGTTTCCATTTCATTTGCCATTGTTGTGAATTTCAAGGCCTTTATTCTCAGGATCGAAAATGGAGACTTTTTCAATTTCTCATCGAAATAATGTTTTTAGTTATTGTCTGAAACTACTGAATATCTCATGAAAGTTGTTTTATCATCATGGTTTAAAATGACAGCTGAGTTAATCTTTCGTCTCACAATTTAGTCACATAGATGTGGATTGCAATGTTTCGACCGCTATACTGAATATCTGTAAAGAAATGACAAGTTTAATTTTCTCCTTCTGAACGGATGAACAGAACAGACATCAAACCATTCGAATGGATGCTGCAGTTCTCCAAACAGACACTTCTAGTTGGTGAACGGATGTAAAAACCATTCAAACAGATGTTGAAACCATTTGAACAGGTGTCAGAACTGTTCAAACAGATGTTGTAATACTTCGAATGGATGCTAATGATTTTCGAACAGATATGCAAAATGTTTGAATGGTTTGCAGAATGCTTTGAACTGTTTTTTTAGGCATTCGAATGGATGACAAACAGATAACAAACAGTTTCCCCATTCAAACAGATAACCGTTAGTGTCCTTTTTGCCTTTCACAGTCGTGTGGTTGTTATTATGGTCACTACTTTATGTGAGTAGCCACAGTGGTAAGTGGTCCAAGTCATATTCCATTATTAATTCCAGTAAGCAGGACCAGTTCTGTACGGTGATTTTCGATTTTTATTTCATTTAGAAGCCACCTGTAGTCCATGACTACCCATTTTTAAGATTCTACATTTATTTAGATATGGTGCACCTTATAACACTGAATTCAAGTTGACAGTGGAAAATTTGTCCTCACGTGCAAGTTGGCAGGTGAGAAATACTAGACAGGGTTGATTCTCATTATTTGTATCCAGGATAGTACTGTACCTCTTCATTAAGGGTTTACAAAGCCTTCCTTGATGTGAACTATTAATACTAATTAAAGCAAAAGAAAATATTTCAAATATGCAAGTACCCTCAACCTTTAGACATAGATCAGGGAGATGCAAAATTGTTAGACCTTCTTCAGAAGGTGCAAAATATGATAACGTGATGTTACATTTTAATTACCAACGGACAAAACTGACCAATCACATCTGACAAGCCTTGTGGGTCTTCCAGCTAACAGGCAAAACTCTATCCTCAAACAGCTGTTCACTTTCCTGTGACGATGACCTCCTTCGAGTAGAAGTCAACTTTTGCTAGTTTTCACCAACAACAGTCATTTCAGGATTATTCTCATGCAGATGATTACACAAGACTGTCAATTACTTAGCAAGTTTGTTTACAACAGTAGAAACTTGTGGAAACAATTTATTAAACAATTAGAACTAAAAGCAAGACCTTTTCTAGTGACTCATTTGCCCTATACAAGTTAAATGGCAATTCAAGTTGCATGGCAATGCCAACTTCATGCTGCTGTGAAACTTAAGTTCTGATCAAAGCAGCAGTTATGTCTTAAACTAAAAGAACATTATTTTATTATCACCTGTAACATCTTGTGTGTTCTACCATTCATTTGAAAGTTCATTATTCCTTCATAAATTTATCCTTTTTCCTTATGTATTCCTGTTTAATTTTGTAGGATTCACTGGTGATGAATGACAAAATTGTTGTTTTTTTCATTACTTTTCAACCCTACTAAACATGGCTTAAGGAATTTACCTAAGGGCAAAACTGACTTGCTCAAACAGCCAGTGCTTTGTTAAGTAATTATTTATAGTTACTGCATGTCTTTCTAGTCACGTACTCATCCACAGATGTTGGCCCAAAATGCTGTGCTGTGAATTTCATGTTCAACATTATTTTATTATTACTGTTGCACAAACTGTGTAGCTACTGTAGGCCTCACAAAACGTTAAGCTAGAAGGTGAATAAATTTATGAAAGAACAGCGATCTTCACGTTATATGCATATGGAAATATAAACAGCTCAGCTCCTTAAACAGTTGTCCGTGAACTCTATCTGGTTTTTCAATTTTTTTTTTTTGCAAGCCCAATGGCCTCTTCAGAGAAAGCAAAGGTCAATGGCCAGACTCTGGTGAACATAGATTGAGTTGAGCTGAAAAATAAGGACGTCTCAAAACTGGTCATATCTGCCACTATGTATGTTTTTCTCCAAGAAATGTCACATCAGCAACACTTAAAGTAAAGACATAAAGTTAATGATAATAATTGTACCCTGGATTGTAACAGTTTTTCCTGCTAAGGAAGAGGCCTAGGCTAAAGTTATTTGGGCTTATTCACAACTTGCCTTTTAGGCTCAGAAATGCAAGGATGAGAGAAAGTGTTTCACATAAAGGCTTCAAGAATTTGTAAAGAGCATGTGAAAACACTACTATGAAAGGATGAAAGTTCTCACAATTTGTTTTGCTTTACCTATACAGTACCTTTCCTTTTGCAAATTTGACTTGCACAAGAAATTCTTAATGTGAAGTATGTCAGACTTCTAAATTTTACTATTTTAAGTGCCTGAGTTTACAATGAATGCACTTGCAATCTAGTTTTGTCTCAAAAAAGCACGTTGCTCTTCTAGCAGGGACCAATTGTGCATATCCGTCAACAAAACTTTTTTTCAATTTCTGCCATGGAAGTCTTCCACCCAAATCGTTAAAAGTTTTCCAATGGGTTAACAAAAATGATAAAGAGTTGATCAAAAAGAATGCAAATAGAAATCTCATTCATTTTGTGATTGAGTTATGGCCTCATTCTTGAAGTGAACAAGTATTTTGACCTTTAGCTTTTCCTTGTGCAACTGTTTGTTAGAACAAAGTTTCATAAGCAGTACATTCATAAACTTGGTCAATTTCTTTTGAATACATCATTAAGTAGAAGTTCATGCTTGATTCCTGGACTCAGAAGTATGTAATACACTGCCAGAGTAATGCCAAATTACAACAGGTAGTAGCCCATACCAATGTGGCTTGCTACTGCATCATCAGCGTGATCTATAGCCTGATAAATACTTGGTCTTCGCCAATGAGCATGCAAGAGTGTTGTTTTAAAAACGAAAGTATGGTAACTTTCACAGTTCAGTCAGAGTGACTGTCCAGTCTATTTAGAGTTCTGAATCTGGTGTAGGCTTAAGTACCATATCAGTAACTTCCTTCCTTCCATTTCTTCCATCTTTAGCCACAGTACTTAGTGGTAAGGTACTTTATGGGAGCTTGGTTTTAGGCAGAAATCAATTCCTGATCTATGACCTGGTCTGTGCGTAAAAAGGGGAAAATTAGTGGCCCTGGCATAAAATATGACACTTGGCTTGCCGTCTTAAGATTGTGTAGATCATTCAATTCGTGGTGTGGTTGCTTGGTTGCTCAGTGGCCCTGTTTGCTCATGGCAACCCTTTTGGCTCATTAACAAGCTGACATGGGAATTGGTATGGCATGAAGGCCTTGGTTATCATCTCGGTTTAATTTGAAGTTCTTGGTCTTAATAGTTAGTTTTGCAAAGGTAAGGTTCGTATCTCTGTTCTTTAGGGATTTTTTTGTACAGCTCAAAGGTTTGAAATGTTTAATTTGTTAGTGTAAATGAGTGCCCTTGTCAAAATGTATTGTGTTACTCACAAGATGCTTTTTTTTGTAATTCATCTAATGTACTGAAAGGTGTAACTTGCATTTCAGTTTGCACACTCAGCACCTACTGTGTAAATTATTAGGTTAATTTTTTTTTACATATTTAACTGGAAGTCTTGTTTTACCCAATTTTATCATGAATGTCTTTTTATAGAGTCAATCAAACAAACTTGTCATCTCCTTTGGACAGGCAAAGAAAAGTACTCTTCACTGTACTTTGTACTAATGTCTTTGCTGTTTTGCAGGATCTGAAAGATTACATGCGCCAAGCAGGGGAAGTGACCTTTACCCAGTGCCATAGAGATAGAATAGGAGAGGGGTTAGCATCATTTGTTAAAGTGTATTTAAAAGCACTAGTCCAGGAATACTGACTTGTGTGACAGTTTTTATTTGATGTCCACTCATATTGTGTGTTAAACCATGGAATAAGGGATATATTATACCACTATTCTTTTATTTTCTTGTACTTTAGCTTCTAGTTTTGCATTAAATCCTTTGACCTTATCTATGCATTATTGGTGGCACTGGCTAAAGATGATAACATAAGAGACCCTTAAAGTCTTCTTTATGCCCAACGAAAAAAAATATGATGTGCATTGAAGTTCCTTTCTTAAAAAGTCAACCCTAAAAGACTAAAACCAATCAAAGTTCAGTGACTGTGTGGTCATTTTGTAGCATTTTTGCCCTGCTCTTCAGTGTAATGTTGTTGCATATTTAATGCATCCCATTGCATGATATTGTAAAATGGTTTATTAGTGGCATATATTGACATAATTACTTGTTTGATATATTTCAGGGTTGTTGAATTTGCTAGCCTTAATGACATGCAAAGGGCACTGAAACGTTTAGATGGTACTGAGTTGCTGGGAAAGCGCATAAGGCTGACAGAGGTATGTTAGTAATCCTGAAAGCTATTCATGTTCAAGTCTTAAATATTAGTTATGCTACTTAACTTTTGAATAATACCTTAAACATTTGAATGATGGAACTTCAGACTAGAGCTGTGGCAAGATCTTTAGCAAGTACTTACTTGACTTGAAGTTTTATCATCTAGCTAACCTGTGGTACAGATTTTGGTAATTATGAAGTGATTTACAATTTTGGTGTAGAGATTTGCTGCCATTGAATTGATCATGTCATGTGAAATGTGACGCAACTAGCCATGCTGAGATTTTGGAAGTGTGCACGTTCCCCTTCTCTACGGTTGGTTTATGTGGGTTTCCTAAAAGGTCTTCTCTTCACAGCTTGTTAGAAAGCAGCCATTAGTGTTATTGAAGCAAAATGCCTGTAGCTCTGATTCCTTAATTAGGAAAAGTGCATTTAGGCTTCTGAGCATGATTAGTTAGTAAATAAACTCCTGCTTATTTATAAACTATATTGGGGAATTTGCTTGCTTTGAGGTTCTATGCTCTTGATATGGAGACATGAATTGCTACATGTGAGACCTTTCAAGGTTAATCCTTGAAATTTTTCTTATTTTTGTTGTTGCCTTGTCGTCATAGTATTGAATTATGGAAAATCTGTATTAAAGGCTTAGTCCTGGGGCTGTCCAACTCTTTGGATGAGCATAAACAACCTTTAAGAGCAACTTGATTTTGTAATTTACCATTATTTGGTTACCATAGAGAAACCGACCACGAAGATCCCGCTCACTCTCACCACGGCGCCGAACAAGGTTGGCTATCTCAATTTTGCTTCATAGTGCTAAACTTTTCTCACAAACATGCTCAACCATGTTGTTCTAACACATTGTTATCAAAATGGTTACTCAAACTGTGTCCTTTCTTTTAGAAAATTAAGTCCATTACTCCCCCACTTTAACTTCAGTACTATAGGCTATACTGAGCAAGGTGTTTGTTTCTCAACAGTAGGTCTAGGTCACGTTCGCCAAGGAGGTCACACTCACCTGCCACCAGAGGACGCCACTCGCGCTCTCCATTGGCTCAACGTGGCCGCTCACTATCACCACGCCCTAGTGGCAGTCCTGGAAGACGGCTATACTCAAGTTAATTAAGGACTGGGTTGCTTTACAAAAAGTATTCTCATTAATATTGTGGTTGTTAGCTCTTGCTTCAAGTTCAGTCGCTGTTCAGCCCAAATTAGCCGTTGATGTTATTTTATCTTTTTAGATTGTTGTTGTTTTGAGTTCTCGTTGTGATAAGCATTAGGGACAGTTCACTCAACTTTTTTCAGTCAATCGTTTAAGTGTATTGTGGTCAAATAAATTAGACATGATAATTTTTGTGGAGTCTTGTTAATTTTTATTACAGTAATTTGTCAAAAAGTTCTCTGTGGCAAAGCTCTTATATGGCAAAATCAGACAATATACTGTTGCTCTCTTTTTTTAGGCCCATTTACCTGTGTTTTGGACAAACTATGACCATGTTTAGAGTCAGATATATTGCGCTTAAACATTCAAGCATTAAGTTTTTGAACATTGCCCCTGAAAACATGGCAGTTTACCAGAATTTATGCAAATTATTTTCCATTTTGCTTATTTAAGGGCCCCTCCCACCCACCAACAGATAAAACCTACTAGAGGGAGAAAACTTACTGCATTTTATTGGACCAAATTCTCAGGCTACACATCTCAACCTCCTATTGATTATGTGAGCTAACAACCAGGCAAGTAACTAACTCTTAAAAAAGTATATAAAAAAATTAAAAAGACTAGAGCAGGATGCTCTCTTTTGAATTTGTCAACGAACTTTGCCACTTTGAATCTTGCTTAGCACTTTGGTCAATTACCTATCTCTGAACTAGGGTTCAAACCTGTTTTCCCTGCCGTTGGAAGTCTATCACAGCAATTTGGAGCTGTAAAGGTACTCTGGCTTAAAAGAATAATCTTCTTTGATAACCTGGGACACAGCAGCTGCTTCAAGGTCATGCAATGAACATTAGGGTTACTTTATAGAATATCAAACCATGACTTGCATTAATAATTCAAATGGTTGAAATAAAAACTAAATGGTTTCTGGAGAAGGCTTTTCCTTGGAACAAATTTTGTCTGGTGGACTGATCAATACAAAAAGATGCTTAGGAATTATTCATCTCAACTTAGACAAGCACATGTCTTTAATGGTCAAAGCTATCAGTGGACACCTGCCTAACTATAGGACAACATGTGTCCCAAATAAATATGTGGTTTATAGCATACGATATCTACCTTCAAAATACACTATAAAGTATATTTTTTCATCTAAACTCAAACTAAAGGCCAATTATTTACTCGAGATCAAACTCAAACTGTGGTTTAATTATTATTTAATAATGAAATAAATGTTCTCCTTAGCTTTTGGCCCTCTTGACACTATTCACTAAACTAGATGTTCTGATAAAAGGTTTGGCTAAATTGAAAAAATGGTTTAGAATGCAGTTACATTAGATGATGGCTAAATTCAGTTTAAATAATCACCCCTCAATGTTCACAAATGCACCAGACTTGTGGTGTCAAAGGCAGTTATGGCTTTATACCACCATGTGCGCGACATGTTAATAGTCAACATGTCTTTCAGAAGTTGACCTACCTCAATTCCAAAATTGTCTAAAGAGGTTTAAGATATATTAACATGTTAGCAAAATCAGGAATTTTTAATCTTAACAGATTATTTGTACATGATTGTAATTTAAAATGATTATGTGCACCAGTGAAAGGTTTCTCTTTCTCTCAATCATTCCAATCTTTAAGGGCATCAGATGAACATAGATCCCGAGATCTTTCTTCTTTAATGCCTGATGCTACAACGACATAGGCAAGAAGCAAAAGAAGGAGACGATTCATCATCATGATCTAGTAGAAGAAAATGACTGCAATAACAATAAGTAACAAATAGCCCACAATAGACACAGCTAGTGTACTGGCCCCAGTGGTTGGTGGTTCGGTTGCACGATAGGCAAGCACAGCTTTTTCCTTTGGTTTCTCAATAAATTCAATATCTTCATAGCCATTCCATGTGTGTTTTGTAAACTTGCTCATAGATATGTTATAATCAACAGTATCATGGTAAGCACACACCATCCTTCTCAGACCAGGCTGAAAAACAATGAACTTCAGGTCAATATTACGTAACAACAATGAGTAAGATACTGTCCATGATAACAAACTTGTAATGTCATCTAAAACTGAGGTATAGGTATTGAATCCTTTGGGTTTTGTAAGTCCCTTTGTACCCAGCCTATCCAGACTTTAACTGAATACCTAAGCTCTATCTTTTCCTAGAGTTGAAAAGAATTGCACGATGCTGCAAGATTCAGTAGAAGACAAACCAATATGTTTGAAGAAAGCAATGATAAATAAATTTAATCCTGTGCTTGAGAAGCTCTTATATTTCCAAGGTTGAAAAATACTTTGACTCAATAGACATGTGAATGATAAATCTTATCAGGTGTGATTGACTAACCTTAAAAGCATAGACTTCACACTGACAAAGTTAACTTCATAAGGAAATTTACATATATATCAAATCCACAAATACCTCTTTACCCTTATGGCTAGGGGGTTTCAGCCCAACAGTCAACTTAATAACCTCCATGAAAGGAGAAAAATGTCAAAGGTCCAAAGCAGATTTTATTCCAAATGCAATACAGGGTGATGTCATTACAAAATTAATGCAGATATACAACTTCTCAAAACACCCTTGATATTAATCCTTAATTTTTCTTGACCCTGTTCAATTACCCATACTTAGTTTTCTATCAATAGTTTTCCTAGTTTCTCTTTTTAACATGTTTCCTGCACATTGTAAAAATATTTGAAGGATAATAAACACAATAGCCTCCACCATGAAAATATGCTTGTATATTTGTCCTTAGACATTATCTGCTCCTCAAAGTTCACAGTTTTCCTTGAGCTTTGTTTTCTGAAAAGTGTTCGCATCCTGGAACTAATAATGTCCACAGACAAACATCAGTACATATTTTTGCACCAAATGGAGGCTATTGTTTATATATAGGGGGTATCTTTCAATCTACCAAACTTTAGAGGAAGTGATCTCACTAATTAACCCACCTCAATGACATTGTCACCATTAGCATCACCAGTATCTTTCTTCCGAGAGAATTCCATCGTTGTAGTACCATTACTCTCAATTATATTTGAGACATTCCAGTCTGCGTGACCATCTTCTTTTGGAGTCACATGTCCATCTGTCATAAAATCCTAGTAAAAGTTAGCCCATTAGAGTCATACCATACTTGTACAAACAAGATGCTTGGGGGCATTTAAAGAAAAGGCGACCAACTTGCTTATACTCTAAATTTTGGAGCTGAGCTTCATCAATAATACACATTGTTTATCCCTTCCAAGTCTAAGACAAAATCTGCCTTACCCAAGAAAGAGAGAGATGGCAAGCACATTAAAAGATATGTTAGGCCATGTAATTTACAGAGAACCAAGCATTATTAGACTTTTAATTGGTCGATCAATGTATGATATCTCAGTCCTGAGTGAGATATTATTTGTGCCACAAGAACATAAAATTCATATCTTTGAGTTAGGGTGTCATTTTCTTTTCATTAAATGGATAGTAAAGTAACAATAGTGGTTAAATATACCTAATAGGGATTGAAAAGCAGGCTGTATACAAATACTAAGTTTTAAAAGAAACAAAAGACTCTCTGCCCAAATTATACAAAGGTTTACATGTAACATCATCAGTTAGACAAAAATATAAGCTTAAAATAATAAAAATTTGATTACTGACTCTGACTTGAATCAACAGATACTTTTATTTAAGCCTCTTTTTACTACAAACCTTTGAAGGCTATTCAGCGCGAACAGAACAAATTCACCTTATCTCATCCCAACTTTTGAGAAATTCCTTAAAAACTATAATTGTCACTCAAGTTACATAGGAAAATACATCATTCAGTTCCCTGATGTAATGGTCATATTGATTCTATAAGTGTTTTAAATCTTAATAAGACACTCACGTCCATATAATAAATAAACTCTGTGAACCAGTAATTACTGATATATTCAATGAATCAATGACATATTCAAAAAATCAATGAATACATTCAGTGAACCAAGCCAAATGAAAAAATAGTTAATATATGTACGCAACCCAGCTGCTAAAATTTCAGTGCAAAGTAATGTCACAAAGCTTACTCTAGCATTTTATAAATGCGATTCCAAACAAAATGACAATTATTTCAGTTGGTTGAGGAGTGTAATACAATTACAAATTCCAAGTCAAATTTACAGAACAAATAAATAAATTCCATGGAAAATAATAGTCACTTTTAATTTAGTACTAGAGTATTCACCATTTTTTATTTTTCACATCTGCAGTCTTAGTTTGTTAGATTCATTCTTTCACTCACAGTTTCCTTTTTATGCTTGTTTTGCATGTTCTACATACATTCATTATGCATAGAAGTACATTGTCAGCTACTTAATTTTCAAGCAACTTTATGCTGAACTAAAATTATCAAATATTTTCCTCTCAATGCTAGTTGGATATCAAACTTTAAAATCAAAATTGCACATGTGTTAATAACACAGATAAATCACATTCTGAACTTTTTTACAAAGGTTTTAAATTCATAGGGCATAAACGTGCTCACCAAGGCTTAAACAAAAAGAGAGAATCGAAAACAGCCATTGAACACTTAGTGTCTTAAGTTTTATTAAAAGCAAGCTGCATTTCCTGTAGAAAGCGAGGAAGACTGTGTTCTTATGCTTACTGTTTGGTTAGAGCAAGAGTTAGTACATGGCTTTTTATCATTTTTCATAAAGCCCCATTCAAACAGTCATGACAGCTGATGATAGTTTCAACCATCACACATGTTTGAATACTAACCATCATTCAACTATGTACGTAGGCTTACAATCTGACTGTGTATGAAAACCTTCAAAATTGAACAGTTCATTTTATTTTCTCTTTGGAGATTTTCATCTCTGCTCATGGTAAAATAATGTCACTTGGCATGTTTAAAAATGTTCCTTTGGTTCTTCTGTAGCTACCTGCCAACTTACTTGTTCTGAAATTTCACTTTCAATCAATGAAAAAAGCTACATAAAGTCCAGGAAATGGTTGTACATTGTGCACATTGGAAGATGGCATAATAGCTTTGACTCAGCTCCATGTTTTGAAATTCCAGAGAAAATGGCTGCCACAGTGAACACACAGACCACTGGCAAAATAATTTAAGATTTTAATGTCTTCAATTTACTCTACTGAAGGGAAACTTCACAAAGTTGCATGTTAAATAATATACTTTCTCCCTGTCAAATTTTATTTTCAACATGAGCATCAGGCTCTCTCAAAAAAATTCTAAAGCTAGAGAACTGACTCAACTTCATGATGTACAGCGAAGTATTTTTTGCATTTTCAGAAAAATTTCCGCACAGCCCCATACTTCACTATGTAAGCACATCTTAATAATGATACACTGAATAAAAAAGCCCCATGTATGGATGCATAATGAAGTATGAGGGTGTGCAGAGATTTTGCCAAATTGACTTTCATCAATTCTTCCAGAAGCCATGTCCAAGACCAAGAAAAATTTGTGAAAAATTGCACAGTGAATGTGGAATAGTGAGTTTGGTCTCAAATGAAAGCTTATGTCTTGCATTTCATGTTCCACTACTTTCCAATACCCAGGAGAGTTTTGTTTCTAAGCTACAACCAATCAAAACAAGCCATTTCTGACAGGGTGCATATGGGCACATTGAAATTTCAGAGGGGTTTTGTTTCCAGGCCCATGAGGGTGCATCAGATGTCAATAGGTTAAAAGAATTGGATACTAAATGTAGCAATAAAACTCCTTTAACCCTTTAACCCCATAGAGTGACTAGCATCCAATTTCTTCTTACAATAACAATCTTGAATCAAACATTAAGGTAATGAGAATAGAGGATCACCAACCAAAGCAGCTCTTGCTTATCAAACAAATTCTCTTTGTCAACACCTTGGGAAATGTATAGTGAATAGTATGGAGAATATGGATACTGCTGTTAGGGGGTAAAGGGTTAATAAATCAATGAATTTAACCTTTCAAAATTCTTGTGTGGCTTTTCTGAGCTAAATTCTGGTCAGAAACCAACGAAGTTGTTTAGTTTTTAATTAAATAGTTCACTCCTCATAACTGTAACCATTACAATCTCGTATCAACCAACTTGATTGTTTTCATTTTCCACTCCAGACATTTCCTGTATAATCTTACCCTCGAGACTTGAAGAGTGTTTATCAGTACATAATATGTGAAAATAGTCAGTGAGGTAATATGGCCCAAAACACAAATTAACCATAAACAGCCAAAGGTATTGTTTGCTAATCACAAAATGTATCGGTTTGAGAAAGTTTTCACCTAAATTAGGGTACGTGTAATTTCAGTGCAATGAATCTTTTCACAGGTTTGCTGCCTAAGTTCTCTATGAAATCTATTTAATCTCTAGCAATCTGCTTTCAACTGTTCACCTCAGTAACTTGAACGTTTTTCAGTTCGACAGTACTTTCATGTTGCAAAATGAGAACTGGCAGGTACTTTCATATTCACGCCCAATATAACAAACGTAGCGAAAAAACAAACAAAAAAAAAACCAGACCTATTTCTTGACTAAGTTCATCCCGCCTAGCAAGTCACAATCGTGTAAGGATGCAGAAATGGTAAAACCCATATTCACTACATTATTATTAGATTTGATAAAAATGTACACCACATGAACAGAACTACAGTTAACAACATTTTTTTCATCTCTATCAATCTGTTCTCAACGGTACACCTCAGTAACTTGAACGTTTCTCGGTTCGACTGTACTTTAATGTTGCAACCAATGAATACAAAATAAGAACTGGTAGGTACTTTCACATTCACGCCAATTAAACACACATGCAAAAACAACAACAGAAAAAAAAAAAGGCCGATTTCTTAACTTAGTTCAACTCACTTAATAAGTCACAAACAAGTAACGCTGCAGAAATGGTTTGCCAGTATTTTTAACAATGAAATCGTTCTCGCAGATACCGTTGAGATTGCAGTCGATTTTCGGGTATCAATAAAACATGGGAAGGACATTGTGAAGACAGGAACAAACGAACGTAAAAACTAACCTTAAAATACTTTTTTCCACTATCGTCAACACCGCCAACAAGAACATCGTAATGTCTCATGGAATACATATTCCACCGTAATGTTTCGTTTTCAGGCCATAGTAATCTCGATACGCCAAATCCAATCCAGCCAGTAGCTTTTGCCCTTACTTTAAAATAGAAGGTTTCTGTATTGTTTTCGAACCTCCAATGGACTTCGTAATTTTCATCTTTACATAATAAATTGTTTGAGTACTCAATACCCGAAGAGGAGGTAGCAAAAAGCCATAAACTACAAATCAGTGGCAAGAACATTCTCGTTTCACTTTGAGCCTGCTGCCCAGCCTTGAAGACAGAAAGTGAGCGGTGTACGATGGGATGTTTATTGACAGGCACTCGCCCACGCTTTTCAGGGCACACCTGTGATAGAAAAGCAAGCCTAACACGGCAGAAATCGCCAGAAACTACAACGGACACGGAGGACGTGAATAAATTTTACTAATTTTTACGTGTAAAACGTTCATATTTCGAAATATTTATCATTGTTATTTTCCAAGACTTTCACTAAACAAAACGAGCACTGTGATTGGTTGATTCTTAGTCACGAGCCCTTAATCAAGTTCAAATGTATCCCGACCGGGACACAATTGTGCAGTTGTTGCCCGCTCGCCGAATACAACAGCATGTTTTTGTCATATGATTGTTTAAGGGAAAGTCTAAATATATAACAAAGCACTTCATGTTTGGTCCCGAGGGAAACTAGTTAGTTTTGTTTCCAGAGAGTCCTGATGTTTCTCGGGAAAACAAAACCAATTATTTCCCTCGGGACCACACATGAAGTGTATCTTGTAAGGTTAAATTTGGGGGCCATCACGCGTCACGCAAAAACCCTTTGCTACCCTCTTGTAAATCGACCATATTTCGTTCCCTCGACTATTCCTTATAACGTGTTCAAATTTTCATGACGCTCTCATGAATTAATCAAAACTATGACAAAATTCTCGAACGGGATTGGTCATCAACAGCCCGATTTGAGCACTGTACGGGTCCTCAAATGATCCCGGACCGGAAATAATGTCCAATGGGGACCGCAAATGATCCCGACCAAAAAATAAGGAATAGCATGGACTTACATATCAGAGGAAGGTTAAAAAAATTAAGGGTGGATTTTTTTAATAGAAAAGTAAATTGCGAATTTAACAGGCTAAACTTTCCCTTAGCCTCAAAGCGAAAAAATCTGCCTTTGGACGATGACTTATACGATGCACTATACATCTTAATTGGAGAGAAATCACTGCACTATTGGCCTAAGAAAGGTGACAAAAGGTTAAGGCAACGGGTTTATCGGAAGTTACAGAGCGACATCTATGTCGTAAAAGAAATCCATGATCCGACAGTTGGACAGCCGAAGAAACGAATGGTAGAAAAGGCAACCAACCGCAATGTGGTGGAAAAGTCGAGTGTTTCTCAGCTTGTGGATCGTGCGTACTACCACAGGCCGCCCCAGCTTACGTCTCGAGAAAAAGCCAACGATGAATTCATAAACGCGTCACGCGTTGTGTGACTCGGTGTTACGGGAGGAACCGTTGAAAATTTGAACACGTTATAAGGAATAGTATGGGGAACGAAATATGGTCGATTTACAACGATAAATATTTCGAAATATGAATATTTTACTCGTAAAATCAATAAAACTTACTCATGCCCTGTGTATCCCTCGTAGTTTCTGGCGATTTCTGCTGTTTTAAGCTTGCTTACCATCACTGTTATCCATGTCGTCTTTTTTCAGTAGCTTTTCAGTAAATTTATTCTCTTACGCCTTCTTCAAACAAAAGAGACTAGTGAAGTGGTGGAACATCTTTTAGACATTTACATCGAACACGGCCCTCCAGAAATTTTGCAAAGCGACCAAGGTCCAGAATTTAAGGGAGTAGTAAAGACTGTTTGTGAAACGCTAAACGTTCGCATGATTAAAAGCTCCGCATACAGTCCCCAGACCAAAGGAAAAGACGAGCGCTCACACAGAACGTGGAAGGAAAAAATAAAGTTTGATTTAATTAGAGACAACAATGGCGATCTCAACTGGGTGGAGTATCTGCAACAATACCAGCAACTCTATAATGAATCACCACATCGTTCTCTTAGGCAGCTTTCTCCATTTGAAGTGTACATCGGTAGAAAGCCCAATAAGTATCGGAATAAACTGTTTCTTGGGGGAAAGAAAGAATATGAAGTTCCAGAAGAAAACAGCCAGAGTATCGAAATGGATGAATGCAAGACGGATGAACTAACAGAGCTAGTAATAGAACGCAATTCTGTCATGCAGAAAGCTCTGGATGCGTCTAATAAGGCTTCGTAGGATGATGGTAAAGCGGGAGTTAAGGCGAGATCCACTTTCACTCTATTACAAGGGAGAAACCGTTTTGATTCGAGTCCCTGTCTCAAAGAAATTAGTTAAGGGAAAGAAAAACTCGCTAAAGAACACCTGTGAAGGGGTGATCCTTGAGGCTAATCATTCTATGTACAAATACTTTATCAGCTACAGTGATCTCGTGACACTTAAGAGCAAAACGAGGTGGTTTAAAGGAGATGATATTACCTCAGTAACAAAAGAAGAAGAAAATGACCGGCAGCAAAAGGCAGAGAGCAACAGTGGGAGACGAAATGATACTTGCACAGGCCATGAAGCCGATTCCCCAGGTCAACCAGCGAAGTGAGCAAGAACAGACAACGCCAGTTTGTTAGAAGCCAGCATCGATCAGATATCTTCCTCGGAAAGCTTAATGGTGACACTGGTAACTTGTATTTTGAATTTTTGAGAAATAATCGGGAATTTGGAGGAGGGAACTGGGGATTTGCAAGTTCCTACTTTTACCTTCATTGCATCGATCGGTCGAAACATCTAAATACTCAAAAAATATAGGCAACAACGCTCTGTGGGAGTATGAACAAATAATGGTTCCAGTGCACCTTTCTACTGAAAGCCACTGGCTGCTGGTCCTTATAAGTGTTCTTAATTCATGCCTTTACATTTACGATTCCGCTAGATGCACTACGGCGACGTACCGAACAATTTTTGATACCATCAAAGAAGAATTTATTACAGACGAACTTCAGTGGCTTTCTGATGAGGATAAAACTATCTTCCAGGAAAATAATAATAATAACACCTCAATGTCCCAAGCAAAGAATGATACCGACTGTGGTGTATTCACATGCCTTTTTGCAAAACACTTGTTTGTTGTCGAGAGGCAACCATTCCGGCCTTACTCTCAACGGAGAGCCTCGGGATGAAATGGCGAGCGATTTATTAAATCTTGCGTCAGCTTTACGCGCTGAAAACGATTTACCCAAAGTTTTTCAGAGGATGGCAGACTGCCAGCAAGCTTCTGACAACAGAGAATCCCCTAAAAACCGGTTGGATAAAGAGGTGGGAAATGCAGGACTTGCTTATCGCCGGCCCCCAACCCCCAAAGATGGCAACAGTTTGTTTCATGCAATGTATGACCAGCTACTTCGCCTCGGAAGAGCATCTCAGACTTCCACAAAACTACGCTCTGACCTGGTGAATTATCTCAGAAGTAATCCAGCCACCCCAGATGGAACTCATCTCAGTGAATTTATCAATCTCGGGGCATGGGACACTTATCTGCGAAGAAAGACTATGGAAGGTGAATGGGGTGACTGGATTGCTTTGTGGGGCCTCATCAGCATGCTCTAAATCCCAGTGACGATAGTATCAAGCTTAGGAGAGACGGGATTGAAAGTTATCTATCCTGCTGATTGTCAAAACGAAGTGCAAGCCACCGGGGATATGGCCTTACTTGGCCATGAAGCTGAGGCCATAGCTGAGTTTCATTATCATAACCTGGAACCAATGACTTCTCAGAATCCCCAACTAGCCATTGTCGAGGAATTAATGAAAAAGTATGACCAAAAATTAAGGAAAAATCATAGAAGAAATTTGTCCAAAACGTGGGCGAAAATTCCAGTGCTACTCACAAGGTGTTTTGAGAGCGATGGAGCGTTGCAGTACTACTCAGATGACATCGTTTTCTGAAATAGTTGCTTAATGGATGAATTTTAGTTTGGAATTAGGTACAACAAAAACAAGCAGTGCCGCATGTTGGGTGAAAACTTATTAGTCTAAAACACTACGTTCTTGTTGTTGGTTTTACTGACATTGTTGCTGTTCTTGCCAGCCGGGTGACGTCAATGGACTGAAAAAGTGAGAAAGTGGCTTCTTTTTTTGTGAGACAAACCATTTCCTGAAGTACGAACGAATCGAGTAGAAAGCATGAAAAAGTAGCGCTGAAAATTATTACGACTAAACAATGAAATTCACTCATCCCACTGTAGGACTTACTCCATTCGCAAATGTTTGACGGGTTCTCACATGACATTATTCTCAAAAATCAAATTACCGCGCCAGACTTAATGTGAACATGAACATCGCTGACTCAATCTTATTTTATTTCAATTTTGGGAAAGGCCACTTCTCCGTTCTTGGGGTAAAACAACACATCTTCGACAAAGCGCGATTTTTTTAAATGAATAAAGTAAACCCTGCGGTAGTCAACTGAAGAGAGAATGATAAAAACTTGCGCGCGCCGTTCGCTATCATTTTAAAACCTTTCTAGGGAAAACACAACACATAAGATAACTTCTTTCCCTTAACACCACGACTGTATCAAACTTTCCAAACGATAGGACAAGAAATAAGTTGAAGAATACGAACACTTTGAAATGTTATTTGAACAATGAACCGGCGCGAGGGTTTTAAAGCGGTGTCTCCTGGCGCACACTGGTGGGGTATTCAAGTTACGCATGCAATAGCACCTAGGCATTACCTTATCCTTCGCCCACCCATTACGTAATGGCTAAGATAGTGCCCGCAATGCAGTTGCCCACGCATGCTTAACGTAGTTCGTTGCACATACGGTCGAACGGTTGTAATTCCAAATTTTTTCGGCTTGATGGGTTTCTACTATTTATCACATAAACTGCAGTGTTATACAGGGATTTCCGGCCCTGTGAAAAGCCGTAACAACACACGTGAAAAAATATCGTATTTTTTCATGTGTGTTGATAAAGCCAATCAGCTGCTGATACGTCGCTCGCCTTTCCTCACACAGAAGCGGACAGGTCCGAACGCAATTTATTCTCAGAGACAATCTCTTCATGGTTCCACACAAAAGAGCGATGTTAACCTCGACTGAAAGGAGCCACAGGAATTTGGAGGATAGAAAATCTACCAATGTAAAACTTTTGTTAACTTTTTCTACTCGAAGAGAATTGTCTGTGGAATTGCTCGGTTTGAAGAGATTTGTCACAGGTCAAGTCGTTTTGGTTAGGGCGTTATTTGCAATGAGGATGTTTTTAGATGAAAATTTTAGCGCGACGTAGTTACTTAAAATTTGAGTTATTGGGGAAAATTTGATTCAAGTGAAAATAAAATGGGTTCGAGTTGACGGAAAGCTACAGTCAATAGAATTCGAGTCAGCTGATAATTAATGATACATAAAATGAGGTCAAATCCGAGGGAAGTCGGATTTTGTTTGAGTTAAACGAGTTTAGCGGGTACAATAACATTTTGATGCATGTGACGTCACGATGAAAATGTTAATAAACTTTGATAAGTTACTAGAGGTAGGTGAGACAATTCTTAACAGTATGGCCAGAAGACCACACAGACCTTGGTTTCGAACTGAGCTTCGAGTATCTACCAGTAACTATTCTGCAGGCTGATATCCAAGTAAGATCTAAGCAGCACCTCATTTCTATTGTAATCTAGGAGCTGGACCACCTTTGCCGTGCAAGGACCAAGCACGTTGGCGTTACCTTCAAGTTTTGCCGCCCTCCATTCGTGCAGCTTTCCTCTGTAAATGCATCTGTGAAAAATAAGTGAACTAGGCAGGCAAGTTCTTCCTGTTCATGGTCATGTCCGGTAAGAAATTCGAATCTATCGTGAGGTGAGTAGAAGTTCCGAGTATTTCTATAAATAATGTTTATCTATAAATGCTACATATAGTAACCTGGAATGACGATAAAATACAAAAAATCTGATTTTCGTTAGCTATGAGTGTTACACTTCTTCCATCTTTTTGTAGGCGCTTCGAACAGTGCTTGATCTACTCCTTTGTTCACCACCGGCGTGCTTACATCCCTAAATTACCCTGTGGTCAGTTTTCCGACAGTTAATGCCAACGGGGCACCTCAAGGTTGACTGTTTCACTGGACACAAGCATTGTGGAGAAAGGTACGTTTAAACTGATGATAATTCGTAACTCGAATGATCAAGGAATTATTAGGTTATTGGTTTGCAAGGCGTGGACTTTAACTAAAGCATAGTATAGCTCTGGAATAGGTATCGTCCGTGTTTTGACAAAATCTGGTGGAGTTCATCTATAATTAGGGTGCGTGGAATATTGTCAATTGCGCAAGATACTCTGCTTATCTTTGATTTACTTTTCTTAGTGATAGACCTAAGAACTTGGGCCTTGTTCGGCTCATCAATCGAAGGACGGAGTCCTCAAATTCGTGAGTAAAGCCATGACTCTTCCCTTCCTATCCCTATATTCCAGAGACTGACAGAGTGCGGAGGGCGACCAACCCTCTTCTTAAGCAGTTTATGAAGTAGCCGTACCCTCCCCCTAAGGTGAAACCTTGGTGGGGGAAGGGTACGGCTACACGTAGACTAACTTGTAGAATTTAGCTTTTCAGACACAACTTCAGGCTTGTCCAGGCAATCATTGCCACTTTTTTTAGGCTTTTAGACGCGCTGATTTAGCAACTTCTTTGTCCTTTTTTTCTTCTTCTAAAGATTCTCACGCAGCTTTCGTAACCCGGAGAGCAATCTGAATACTTTTTAGTCGGGCGACCGACTATAGGTTTTCCCCCTTGGGTTTCTCCACAAAGCCCAGTCACGTGCAATGGGGAATACCGCAGACACGTAATAGAGGCGCAACATTCTTTCCACCACGTCGATTATGGCGGATTTGTCGAATATCTTAGCGAATGGTGTCATCTTTTCTACGCTCAAGCATACAGACCCACACACTGTTCGCGATAGACCCACTCTAAAAGATGGCTTGTGTAATGAGCGTATATTTCGAAACGGGTCGTTCCGCGAACTCAAAATAGCAAAAGAATCAAATGATTTAGCGAAGGTCTCATTAGAATCAAACCAGAAATCAAATGAGTTATCAGCGAACAGAAAATGTGGACAGAGTTACCGAAGAACATTTGCTTATAAAGACAATGTGCCTCGTTATCAAACTCTAGGAAACGACCTCAAAGATGCCATGTTGGACTTTCAACAGAGTGAGGATAAACGTAATTGTTATATTTATGTGACCTCTATCGTGATTATTAAGCTTACATTCGTTATGGTTTTGCTCAAACATATTACATTATCAGCTGTTATTTTTCCATTTGTTCCATTAGTTTTGTCGCTTTTGTGCGTATATTATATTCGCATATTGTTGAGCAGGAATGTTTGTTTGGGGTAAGTACTAAAACATGGAACCACCTGAAACCACCTGAAACCACCTACAACCACCTACAACCATCTACAACCATCTACAACCACCTCAAAAATTTCAGTAACCACCTACAACCATCTCAAAAACATCAACAGCCACTGGCAAACTATCTAAAACCATCTGAAACAAGGCATAAATGTCCAAAATAAGGCGAAACGACAATATGTCACGTACATTAAATACGAGAATCAAACGAAACCTCCACCTCCCCTTGAAATCTTACTCTCCCTAGTCCAATGTATAATCAACCATCTCAGCTTTGCAAATAATTATTTTCTCAGGATAGGAACCTTTCGTTATTTTTATACTTAGGGCACTTTCTGCGGTGCTTTTTCTCCTCAAATGAGAGATTGACCCACATGCTCCACGAATTCCAGCTAATGAACATCTTCACTGAAAGCTTATGCATTGTAGCCACATTGAACTCCACCTGCTGAATTCCAACGTATTTTCAAGAAATAAATTTGTGGATAGAAAAGGTAAAAAAACACTTTCTGAGGAAAACAGTCATAGTGTGATATTCAGGTGATTTAAATGACCAGTGATTTTTCTCGTTTTCAATCATAGCCTAAAAGTCATGATCAAACAAGTTGGCCTGACGTGTGGCCATTTTAGGTGCATGACTGAAGTCCGTCATCTCGCTAGCAGACTGCAACTGGCAAAAACAGCTCCTTCTTCCGTTTGCTACCAACCCCTTCCACCGCGACTATCTTCATCCGATTGCCAGTCTGGACGTGCTTTTAGGAATATGCTGTTCCAACTCTGGCTGTCAATAGCGTGTTGAAAAATGCCCTAATCTCGGATGGGACCACTTGGTGGTACGTTGCAATCGCATCTCAAAAATGTGAGAAGCAATTGAGAAGTTACAATAGGGACGACTGGTCCGGCAGAAGAGGGCACAGTGATTTTCTTCCTAGATCGACTGTCCGCTGGGTTGCAGCACACAACAAACCAGGTAACTCCTCGCCACTGATAATTAATTACGACAACTCTTTAACAGAGATGTACGCTCCCGAAAACATAAAATAATACATTAAGTTAGCTAAGCCTAAAATCAGAGCTTCAATTGGTTGAGTCCTACAGTCCTACAGTCATTCACCATTTCGAAAAAAAAATGAGAAACATCTATTTCAACTGGGAAGGGGGGGATGAATGCCCTATTGCGGGCTTCTTTAAAATTGCAATAAAAGTCAAATGAAAAGTAGCAATTAGCGATTAGCTTTTTTCTTTGATATGCACTTGTACGTTTTACATTTAAATGCAATTATTGCAGAAGCAAGAGGCTGTTTAAAACACGGTAATTTTCATTCAAAAATTTATAGTCACGATTCTATTTTAAGACTACTTTAGATTTATAATTTCTTCGTTATAGAAATGATTCTACCAATCTCGTATTATTTTCATAAGGGGAATAACTTAAATTCGTCACACCGTTCCTCTAACATTGGCAATTATATCCGCGATAATCGAATGGGCGTAAAAACATTGATGGGGAGAAATTGTTTAATTAATCAGGACGAGTTCTTTTTTTTTCTGTTTCATTTTTAACTATCTTCCAAAGAGGGTGGCAAAGGGTCAATGGGAGACATGATTTAGGCCAAAATTAATGTGACACGGGAACTTTACAGAAACACGAGCTTGATTCGTGAATTTATGAAACAGCGTGAGGTGTGATTTGCCTTCCACAGTATACATGACCCGTGATTGTTTTCTCTCAGTTCGTGGAAACCTCAACATTTTCCTGAAACCTTTCCTTCAAGACAAAGGATTTTAATTTTCCCTTTTATTTACGTGACACGTGAATTTTTCTAATGATCATACTTGAAACGGGATCAGCCCCCCCCCCCCCCTCCCCCTCCCCTTTGCTTCCCTCAAAGTAAACTCTCATCGGGCGGTACTTAATTTTAAAATGCAGCTAATTACTCAGCCTCTCTCTCTCTCGTTCATCTAACCCAGCATAAATGTAAACCTTTGATTGTATTTTCATAAGCTATGTATCCTTAGCCTGTAATCGTGTCCGATGAAGGCTTTGCAATACAAATTCCACGGGTGTAAAGAGAACAAGCCGAGAAGGGACAAGACTGCACATGTTTACGATTCTACCAAATCCAACCCCGACATGTAGCAGGGTGAATTACAGTGTATATTGGACTTGATACAAGTGAGTAGTGCAATAATTATTGATATCGAACTCAGAATGACTTCAATCTGAGCAATGGTAGCAATTACACGACAATATCTCTAGAGAAAATGCAATATGAATACTTCTGCAGGAAACTGTCATGGAAGAGGTAAAGGACAAGGAAGACAGGATGGTGTCATTCACTTGGTACATCGGCTTTTCTTTCTTTGTTGACTCCTTTGACTGTGGAGAAAAAAATTGCTCCTTGACAACCGGCCACTATGAAACAGAAAGCTATAGGTGTCAGCCAATCTTTTCTGAAGGGCTGAATTTGATTATACAGTTTGCTGGCTTCTTCTTCTTCTTCTTCTTCTTCTTCTTCCTTTCCAGTCACAGTGGAGATCAGGTAAGGAGATCGTTCTTTCAAAATATTGGCGTTGTAGGTTCCACAACTTTGGCTGGATAGTATCGACATACCCTTCGACCAAAATCTTTGAAATCATTGCTGGCCACACCAGCAATTCAACCGTTACCACCTGTGCCGATGGCACCACAGAGCATACAGAAGATAAGGGACTGGGCGTAAACATTTGCTGCAACAGTGCGTCAGCTCTCTGTCAGACAGGAAACAACGATGGCAAGAGCTGCAACTTCCCGTCATACCTTTATCAGAGAGAAATTTAGCCGGTCGAACTGGTCAGCCTCGAACGCTCTGACTTCGACTCCCCGATCGACCAACAAACTTGTTGTTCTCAGGAGCTCTTACCAGAGCTCATTAAGTGTTTTAGCAACAAAAACAGAGGTTACCGACATCCCAATTGACAGTCAAGCTTCTTGCCATTAGGAGCTCTTATTGGAGCACATTAAATCTCTGGTTCAACAACAAAATTCTTGCGAGCTTAGAATAGAGCGATTAGAACTTATTGACTACCTGATCGACCAACAAACTTGTTTTGATCAGGAGCGATAAGGATGTATTATCAGAGATAATGAACACCCCGTACACCGAACAAACTTCTTGCGTTCTGGAGCTCTTATCAGAGCTCTTTGACTTCGTAATCGACCAACAACCTCTTGTGATTGAGAGCTCTTATTAGAGCTCATTGCCTCCCTGGTCGACCAAGAAACCTAGAGGTATCGGGAGGTGTTATAACAGCTCATTGACTTCCTGGTTGACTAATGAGCTTCTTGCAAACGGGAGTTTTGACCAGCTTATTGACTCCCTGTCACACAAAGGAATGAAGATGAACTTTCGACTGGTCGATTAGTACTCAAAACTCTTCAATTGGTATATGTTCATGATATAAACTGGAAGCCACTTGCTATTGCAGAGAGAAAGTTTAATACAATGTGAAATCCTCCGAAAAAATCATTACGTAGAGTATCTCCGCTTAATTTCTTATTCCTTCGTATATGAAGCAAGGTCAAAGCCGTTTATTCTATTCAACATTGTTATCACAATTCACAAAGTCACTTGGTTTTCTCAGAAAGCATGGCCCTGGTAATGGTTTTCAACCGAAATTATACTATATTAAGCAATTGCCAATGTCACATTACCTCTCCAAATATTATTTTATTTTAGAGTTTTTCTGGATGTATTGCTGAAAAGTTCCTGAACACATAAATTTGGGTACTTCCAAAACCTGTGACTGGCGTAGCGATGACCTTTAAGTACCAGGCTGTCATAATGCGACGTCAAACCATTTGTGAAGTGGGAGTGGCTCCAGGGCGACTTTTTCAAGCTTCTCTCCCTGGACTAAAACGTCTTTCCCTTTTCAGAGATGTCCCCTCCATGTTCCTGAGATAACTGGAAAAATGTACTTTTGCTTGGCAGAACTACTGTAAGTACTAGTTGAGAGGCACTTACTGACAAAAATCAGTGATCTCCCGTAAATATGAGTGTATTGGGATATTTATGGCTGCAAGTGACCCCATTTTCGATAAGATGCGTAGGGTTTGATGATCGTAATGTATATCTTTCAGTTTTTAAACTTTCAACTTTGTATTAACTGTAACTGTTTACAATGTCTATCTCTTTAAACCTTAAGCCCTCAGAAGTTGTAGCAGGCGAGCCTCTAACTTGACTTCCTTTGTTTAGAATTGTGAGATTATAACAATTATAGTTTTGTTATAGTTATTACCTTGTAATTAAAAATTGTTTGCCGAAGGCATAGTGAATGTTGTTGAATAATCTCCAGAACGAATTCGAAGTGATTATTCAGCAATGTTCAGAGACTGAGGCTAGTAATTTTTTT
The DNA here is from genome assembly GCF_964200805.1 of Pocillopora damicornis. NCBI lineage: Eukaryota > Metazoa > Cnidaria > Anthozoa > Scleractinia > Pocilloporidae > Pocillopora > Pocillopora damicornis. The sequence continues at coordinate 9,160,070 of NC_142677.1, read as the reverse complement.
AGTATAATTTCTCAGGTTCTTTTGAATTCTGTTGTAATTTATGTAAAGGAAGAAAGCATTGCGCATATTTTGTAACAACTTATTTATTTCAATCAGCAAAAGCTGACAGTTTTTGAAATTTATTATTGGAAGGACATTATCACATCTATGCGTAAAAAGCTGACAAGAAGTCAAGTAGCACTCAGTTACTTAATCAAAGAGTATACTAAACAGCACTGTATTGATTTTATATTGCTCGATATTAATTCCATGTTATCCTATTTCCTTTTTTCCTCTAAACATTACGTAAACATTTTACGTTGTCCTTCAATAGCATGTTGATTAAATGGTCGGTTCTAATTAGGCCTTGAGCTACTGTATTTCTCTTTTTTTCCAAGCTTTATTTTTAAGGTATCATCTTTATCGAGAGCATTTTTATTGTAAGAATGTTTTTGTTTTGGTTTGGTTTTTTTTGTGTGTTCTTGTATCAACCAAAATTATGTAATAGTAGGATACTTTATTTAAATAAAATAAGATGAAGGAAATAGCAGTCTTTTTACAGAAATCGGATTAGGGTGGAGTTCGAAGTGAATAAGTAGTATAGGCCAACATTACCACGGTATGAAATTTGTACATTGGTGTTAAATCACTCTTCAGTTCATCTAAGTCGGTATTCCCTGAATATTGCTCTGTTTTGGGATGAATTTTGATTGAGCTTTAAACGTTCGTGTGTACCGTAAAAGAAAATAAATGAAGAGATTAATAATTAAAAATAATAAATAACAAATAATAACAATGTGTTAAACCTTTTACTTTTATTCCATAGCCACCTTATCTCTTCTGGCCGTTTAAATGTTATTTTATCTAATTTATTTGTATCGCGTGTTGTGCACGATAGAGCGATTCACAACATGGTAAGGAGGTTTATAATGGTAATTGAACTGAGTGGAGTGCAATTTGCGCTAAAATCATACGCCTGATTTCAAAATCGAACGAGCGCGTAGCGTGAATAAATTGCACTAATCAAAGCCAATCAGATTACATGGACCACCAGTGATTTCAAAATGGGTGCAATAAAACACGTTTAACACGCTGTATTTCCCATGTTTACTATCATTTCTATTTTCTCTGTTATAATTATTTTTTTACGGCAAGCGCGATCACTTGGAATTCCATCTAAATTTCTCCCAAAATCGTGCATTATTCAGGGATTTCGTCTTCAATAAACTAAAGAGTAATTAAATACTAACAAATACTACTAAGTGTCGTGCATTCAAGCTGGCAGACAACTACATTTAAATTTACATTAAAAAAATCGTTAAGATATCACACCAACCGTAAAGTCTCATAACAGAACTCTCACCAAGGTGATTCTTTTTCCTGCTTCGCTAATCTTTCCTCTCTCTCGCTTTCCGTAAGATTGAGAATGTTCGTAGGGCAACTTTACCGTGGAGTTTCATCGGACAGGCCAAACCTTGCCAATAGCTGGTCATCAAACTCGTCGCTGTCCTGAAGACTCAACTAGTATGGGAAAGAAAGAAAAACAAATGAGAATCCTTTCGGACAGCAGTGATCCTCACAATCAAACAGGAAGAGTTAAAGAAAGCGCTTCATCAAGACTGAACCAAATTGTCTCGCACGAATAACAATCAAATGCACGAGCCAATCAGTCACGGTCTCTTAGAAAGTGGAAAGTGGAAAGTTTGGAAAAGGTAAAAACAAAATGGTTCATAAACAGGATACCCGCACCTGAATAAGCATTGTGTTCGAAAAGTCTCGAGTTTTCTGCTTTGTTTCCTTTTACAGATTTCTACGAAATTTTAAGTTACGTCTCGCTTGTTTACATTTTGCGCGGTAAGTTTGTGTGCTGGCGCCCAAAATTGACTCACTCGCGCATGCCTGACGTTTAATTGCTGTCACCTGTTAAAGGCCAAAGAGGTTTTTCAACTTATGACTGATCATAACTCGCGATATTTAATGACAATGAACTGTTTTCTACTGTATTTTCTGGAATACATGATGAGGGTATAAAGACCAAAAGTCCCATTCCTCTGTTTCGCCATCCTACCCATTGTGATTGCTTACCGCTCTTACCATCAGAGAAAGTCTTATGCTTTTCTCCCAGGTTTTCTTGTGAGACTTGAGTTCTTGGGCGGGATACTATCCTGTCGTAGCCCCCCTTTTCTACCAAGGATTATGAATGGTTCCCGGCCAACTTTCGGGGAAGCCTGACGAAATGCTGGAGGGTACCAGATATCTCATCCAGGCGTAGTTTCAAAACTCCCACTCGTTTCATGCCACAGAAAGTGGCAGATTCTATCTTTTCCACTTTTTACGATGTATTACTGGAAAGCCAGATAACTTGTGGTGCAATGAAGGAATCGAATCCTGGAGTAACAACCATTCGTGTCATTTTGATCTTCCGGGTGACGATTTGCTTGAGCAGCATATTTGTTGGGGTAACTGACTGACTTTTTCGGCAGCCTGAATGGAAGTCATCAGAATCAAGTGAAATATTGTTTTCCTCTCTTATTTGAGAGTGACTTTCGCTCATATTGTCATAACATTTGACAGACATGAAACTCTTGATTTGTTTGAGGTTGTCAAAACATCAGTCAATTTCTTTGTTACGTGTGTGAAGATGTTAAACGGAACCGGTCGATATGCAGGGTTAAAGGTAAAAAACCAGAATAAGTTTATTTTAGTAAGCAAAATTTCGTATATCTTCGTTAAACTAAAAAACGATAATTTTTTTCAATCTGACGTCTATGAAAATGCCAGTATTAAGTACATCACTTAATGAACTAAAAACTACTTGCAATACAAAAGTGGAAATAACGATAAGCTTAAAATTAACGATTGAGTGAGAAGAGAAACACCCATGGGAATTAATCACACATATCAACACTAAGGATGTTCCAGAAATCTAAAAAATATTTTCGCAACAATAATCGACAACAGCATTTTAAGGACGAACTTCAGTACTCTGCAAATTAAATATCTCAGTGTAATACGTAATTTCTGAACACATTTCTAGTCCATTCTATTATCAAACCTCTAAACACTGTTCAGTCAATGTCTTTTTTCGACTGATAAATGTTCACTGTACTTTTACACCGGCTCGATATCTAAACAAGCTGTTCCTGAACCCATTTCAGCCGTTTAACAGACATTTCTTTTATATTTGTCGTCGCTTTCAACAGGTATCAAACAAAGTATACTTGCGCCCATATGGCATGCACTACTTCGCAACGTTAGCTCGTCTCAGGGAAAGCTTTCTGGTCTCCGTTTAAACATAAAGAACTGAATTGATAAGATGTTAAGGGCTCTCAATTAGGAAACAGTTTCTTCTGACTGTCTCTGAACGCCGTAAACTGAATCCAAGTTGAAATGAAAGCGACGAAGCAGACTGAAAACTTCACGAATCGCACTGAAAACTCCACTCAGATCCTTTTCAATATACAATTCCCTCATCACCAATAGAGTAAACTATAGAAAGATGTTTAAACCACAAACAGAATCCATCGTTAGCGATCTGTATCGTCTAACATCGCTCATCTGCTTTTTAACATCGCACTGCTTCAGTAATTGATTTGATTGATAGAACCGTCAGCGTTACGCGTCATCTTATAAAGCTTAGTGCACACGATAGAAATCTCGAGCTCATGATGTTATTGTTGCAAGTGGCATCGCTCGATTTGGCTTTCGATGAGGCGGTTTAGGAGTTGGTTTTGCTGATGTTGGGAGTGTATTATTATAGTTGGCATTGGTTGTCAGGTAATATGACTAATGGTAGAAAGGGTGTTGATGGCAGTAATGGTACGTGTAGATTATGGCGTGGATGAAATTAGTAACAGCCATGGCTGCTGTGACAGTTGTGTGAGCAATTTGGGGCCAATCAAAACTATAACAAAATTCACGAACGTGATTGGTTATCACTAGCCCGATTTGAGCACTATCTGGTCAAAATTTCAAAATGCCCGTTTTTTTTTTTACTCTTTAGTTAAAGACAGCAGTTAAGGCTTAAAAAGAACGCGAGATACGGCTAAAAAATGCTTTCAGGGAGCCTGTAATGAAAAGCAAAAGGTGTCAAAAACAAAACAAAAACTGTAAACAGTTTTTTTTTATTTTCATGATCTATACTTCATAAGCTTTAAAAGTGTTTGCATAGTTTAATATGGTTTCTTTAAAAGTAGCGAGTGTACGACCATTTTTCCGGAAGGCACCCTATTTTGTTGACAGTAACTTAATTGACCGAAAAGTAACTTTTTGGTCCTGGATAAATTTATTTTCTGGTAATTGTCCTTTCCGTCTTATTATAGGAAGAGGTATTTATTCCTAGTTATTCTCTCTGGGATACCCAAAACGCTGTTACAACGCCATTTAGTGAACGGCGCAGTAGTAGCGACGGAGAAAATGCTGGCCGCAAGGTTTGGGTCGCGTCACACAACTCGACCGAAATTTTCGACTCAAATCAGATCTCCCTCCTTTTTCGCGCCGCCTCTACTATCGCGCCTTTGATCATCTCGCTCCGATTTACAAAATGAAAGCCTAGAGCACGCTGTTGAAAACACCTGCACAAGTCTACGCGTGTTGTGAAAGCCCTATAACAAGGTCAAAGTGTTAACGCTCTCCAGGCACCTAGAAGGGAATGCCTTTGAACACTTGAACCCTTTGAGTGTTGAAGCACTCTTGATAAGATCACTTTCAGCTTGTGGTTTCTTTTTCTTAGCTACTATCTTCCCACAAGCATTACTTATGCTTCCCTTCCTTGGGAATTAAAATTGTATTCAATTGCCATGTTCGAGTTGTGAATGCACACGAAATGCGTAAAAGTTGCTCGAGGCGTAGCCGAAGGCAACTCTTATTGTGCACGCTTATCTCTTGCTCTCCAAACTTTCAGTGTGCACGCTAACTCGATATAGGAACTCTAAGAATCAACCAATTCTTAGGTTTTGGTATCGTTTTAAATTAGAACAACCATCTAAAAGAATAGATGACAGCAGTCATTTATTGCAAATTTTAACGTTACGTGAGTAACAATCAAACAGTTTCAGTTTCTGCGGTTTTTTTTCCGCGAGTGTATATACTCGCGTGCTATTGGTTCATTCAAATTAATATTCCAGACATATTTTAGGTATTCACGGTTTAATGAGTCACACACACAGCAATCCTGGATGATCATTCCCCATCACACTCTTATTTCTCCTAGACATCATAAAGATGGCTTGACATTTACATTCCCTGGTGAGGCGTTATCTCTCTTAGACTCAGGGATATAATGTCCAGAATGTTGTGCTTATCAAAGGTTATGCATAGAACATGGCAAAGAACGACACCAGGTTATCTTATTTGCTGTGGTGCAATATGTGCCTTATACCGGCTAAAAATCAATGAGAGCTTTATTTCAATCTTCTGGTGTCACCTGGCATGCTGTTGGACAGAATTATTTGAAATATATAAAGCAATTTTCAAGTAAGTCTTGAAAGTAAGGATTGCTCTAATTTCATTCGTGTTTTTCCAAACTTCAAGCAGTTGCTTGTTTTCACTTTGAGTTCCCATTGGCTGATGATGACGTAAGCCTTTATTCTTATTGCTTGCCGGGATTACTATGGTTTTGTTTTTTTCCACATGCAATTGAAAACTGCTCTTTGAAATCCGCTATATGACTAAATAATTTCTGCAGCAAAGAAGACCATTGACATGGCGCCTATATTTCTATTTAGTCATCATGAAAACTGAAACTAAAGTAAGGGGGAAGAACGTGAACTTGATCTTGAAACATAGTTAACATTATTTAATGTATTTTCATATCTAAAGTGTCGAAGAGAATATAAACTGATCTCTTGTAGTGTCTTAATCCCTAGCCCATGCAGTCCTCAGCTGGTCGAAGGCTCAATCATTAAAAAAGAATATCCTAGGCCGTGCTGGTCCTGTTGTCAACTTGGGAAAACGAACTTTCCTGTTAACACACTGAGGAACGAGTATAACTCTAGCCCTCACTCCTTTAAGTAAGGAGACGGGCCATGCTATGCTACACTCCAACAACAATATTTGGGTTCTAGGGTCATTATTTCAAGCCGAACGCAGCAGAACAAGTCGCCAAAGTAGTTGGTTAAGGCAAGGTGCTGTAGTATACGTCACTGACATATACACTGAGATGCATTTTGCCGGGAGAACTTCGCCGATTTGCCAGCGCAGTTACTGGAGGACCTCCTCTATATGGACCCCCTTTGGGAAATCATCGAGGATTATTTACTACTAAATTTTTAAGCTTCGTTATTGTGTTTTCTTATTGCACGCAAAGTAGATATTTTTGCAGTTTTGAAGTTGTTGGATACCCAGTATCATCGAGTTCATGGATTATTGCAGGGTTTTCACCCTCGCAGTGCAGTTGTAAAATAGTACACTATTGATTCTTCAAGGGAGATTGAAACTGAAAATGTGGGAGCTAAAATATGCATTCCTAAGGGTTCTTGATTGCAAGTTTTTCTTGCAAGCATGTAGATTTCAAATTTGAGTCTAGCTGCAGCAGTGATTTTAACTTCAGAATCAGTAATACGTGATGATTAACAAGCTATGTGATAAATAAGTTGGCATTTGATCTTTCAAGAAATTTACACATTTACATAATCTGGTTGTGCTATTGAAATCATTTCCTAATCGCTTGTAAAAAGTATCATATCATAGAATTAGACATGAATATTCAGATGCTCATTTTCTTTTAATCGAAAGAAATCGAAGAAAACAATAACATGCGTCTGTGCTGTCAAGTTCTTTTTTGAAGTTGTGAAAATGAAACCCAGATGGGTTTTATCCAAGTCCCTTCAAAACGGTTCTGAAAAGGGCACTGCAGTCATTTGTTATTCAGGTCAGGGTGGAGAATAGTGGAGTCGGATAGAAAACATAAAAAATGTGCTTCACAGTTTACGCAAAGATCTATTTTTAGGATCGGTTCAGTCAACACAAACTACGTCCTTGGAACGAGTATTGTAACTATAATAGTCTCATTCTTCGATGATCATGTAGTTTGTTGTAAGAAATAGAACGTTTCCTAAAACATCGTGATGTAGTTCCTTCAGACGGTTAGCTTGACAGAAGCCCCGTAAAATAAATATTCCCAACGACTATCCAGCACTGCATACTTATTGATGCCTTTAAAAGGAGTCGGTGAAGTAGAAAGGTACGAAATTAGCATTTATAAACAATAGAGAATCATTTTCGGTCAGTGGCGCTAACCGAGACGGTGCTAAGTTCTTTCGTTGACCGAGAGATATAGGAGAAAGCACACCATCCAAGCAATGGCACTGGTAAAAACCTCGATGCGGGGTGATCAACAAGGTCTTGTAAGTAATGTCACACATGAGCAATCTACTCGTGCTTGCACGATCCTTTGAGATCTCTAAGCAGTCGAAAATAACCTTTAAGAATAGTAATGACAATGATGATTATCATAACAGCCCAGTAGTGCTCATCGTATGACTCGGTTTGTTGATGTTATGCTTACTATCCTGAAAGCGTATCTCATATTCATGAAAAGGCAACAACACTCTTTGAGCAGTCAGAGCTCTGACATTCAAGCCAGAGGGCTCTGTATCTGCGCTACTCCATAAATCTGTTGACTTTTTTGGACCTACATCAAATTTCGATATGTCAAGGGGAGTGGTAAGGATGAAGGAGGAATGTTTCTACGAATTTAGTAACGGGCACTTAGCGCCAGTTGATGTGTGGGAAAGGTCTAGTGAATCAGGTTATGTGAATGGATCGAAAATTTCTTGATACAGAGCGCAAATGTTGTGGTATTCTTACAGGCTGGTTATTGCGTATTGAAGATCTTTTAAAAGTTTTGAACTGCGTAAGTCTCCTAGGATCACATTTAATTGATTGCGAATGTGTGGAACAAGTAAATTTAACTTCTAACTTGGGTTAATCAGCCTCTCCAACAAATAAGGTAGAGCAAGGATAATCGTCGTCAACACAAACGAAAACGATGTGTTAGCAGTTTCAACCGATGCAATTTGTCATGCAAATTTTAAACAAGAACTAACAGCATAATAAAGAAGTTTCACTTCATTATCAATCCTGTAATAATGCTATTGAATGCGTCTCAATCCAAGTTAAAACTTTGTTAGTGAACAGTTGTGGTGTTTGTGTGATTGACAAAACTCTTACAAGAAGTGATTTTATATATTATTTGAGTTCTCATGAATAATTAGAGTTCAGTACATGCACCTAAAACAATTGTTTACGTTCGGCTTATTAACCCTATTGTACACAGTGATTAGAGAGTAATTACAAAGATCGGCAACAGTCACACTCTAATCCACTCCAGGGACAACATCGTAACCAGAAATAAGGGACAGTCTAAGATTGAATGATCATTTACAGCAGTTTTGGACACATTTTTCTAAAACCAGATATGATCTACGTTCAAAAAAGTAATTCTAACATTACCACAAAAAGTAATAATCTAAGGTTTATTAAACTCTTCACTTACACCAATATCGACCGATGTTCTAGTATTAGTATGTTATTTTCGTCAAGCTTAATGAATATTTAGGAAAACATCCCACATAATACTTAAAAATCAATACATAATATGTATAATATATGTCTTTTCATGCCTTTACTTTCTTTACTGTGACAACTATGCTTAGATCTTAAAGAGCACACTCAGAGATGACCCAGAGATGTATCTAGTGAACCTTATTAAGTTTGATTGGTATTATGTGATTGAAGCTATTACAGTGAAGTGTTTGTAGACAGCTGCACTAAATAAATTTATGGAATCTATTTTTTGAAAAGGATTTACCTTCTAATTGATGAAAGTTTTGAGGAGTTATGTTAGAAAGTGAAGAGTTACGTTGTGAGAGATTATTCAGCGTTAATTGATTTCCGGTTGATTTTTTGCGATAAGTGACAGATGATTGAACAATAGGATCATATTATATATTTAAAATGAGAGAGACCAGAGCGAAAGACAGAGAACGGTGAGAGAGAGCGGGAGATTAAGTTGATTTTATAAAATAAAACGTGAAGTTTCGGAACATAGCAGATTCTTTAGTCTCATTTCCGACAACGTCAGAAAGTGAGAATAATTATCGTTCGCTTTCGTTAGCGTGTGAGATACTTTGGAGGCGAAGCCTTGACGGCAACGAGAACCTCTTGGCTCTACTGGTCAAAAAAGAACTCACTCACGCAAATCCGCTTACTGCGCATACCACTGTTGAACCAGAATTTTTCCCACTGCGAGTTAGAGCTATCAGATTCGGTGCGTCAATCAATAATGAGTATTCAGAGTCTGGGTAAATAATTTAAGGTATGAGCATGGCGTACATCTAAGTTCAATCGTTTCACACAACATCATATTCATCGAAAATGAAAAAAGGGAAACACTACAAAAGAGCAGAATTTGGAACTGCTTGCATGCTCCATCCTGTGAATGTAACCCTTGCAAAATAATTCTTATTTTAGTCACATATTGGTTTCTGATCGCAGTGAATTTGCCACCAGCTGAAATTCCTGCGGTGAAGGAATTACATTACGGCTCTCCAAATATTTTTCACAGAATTCATATTTGGTTAATGATAACCACAACCGGTTTTAACGTGTTTAATGACACGAAATCTTTTCCACGAGAAGCCGAGTCCAGGAATAAAGAAGGAGACCATTATCCTTTGCACGCCCCATTGCTGTTTTGATAACGTCACTCTAGATTAAATAATCAACCGAAAACTGCCTCCGGCAGGCGTTCCGCACGTTAGTCTGTTCAACGGAACCAACCAACCGGTATTGATTAAACCCATTTTCGAAGGATATTCCAAGTTCTTTGTACACATGATTGACGGACCCGGCTTTGTGAAAAACACAATACAACTACACACTGGATTATTGATTGAAAAGCTGACATGAAGAATTCTCAAGATAGGAAAGAGGTATCTTAGAATGAGTTAACTTCTATAATTGATCATTATGGCAGATTTAATACAAACATGTACCTTGCGCTCACAGTCTTTGATGTTTAGTTCTTAAATGAAAGCAGCCATTGAAAACAGATGCAAATCGCGAACTGACCTCCGTGTGCTAAGCCTACGTGTAACGCAATGAAAATTGCCTCGAAAAGGCCTTGTGACCAAACAGTCGGTAGAAGGAATAGAGGTGTGCCTGAAAGGACTTACAACCATGACCCTTAGACAGGAATAGACCAGAAAAGGAGGAAAACACCGTGCATGTTAAGACTTAAGGGTCTCATCGTTGTTGTCTGACTACTGTCAAATGGGCAAAAAACTAATCGTCAACTGTAAATATAGCAGGTTATCAGGTCTTATCAGGGTCAAAATTACTGTGCAAACCTTATTTCAGTTTTAAAACTATCTTTTTATTTATAACGTTTTTCAAAACCTGTCTTTTTTCTCTGCAATTATTTTCAAATAGTAGCCGTTGCTGCATGCTTACATACGAATAAACTTTACCTCGACATTTCCTGCTACAAATAAAGTCTTGCTGCGCTTTTGTTGTGGTGAATGAAGCACACGCGATTTCGGACTTTTGAATTGTAAAATTTAATTTGTGAGCACGATTGCTTATCTAGAAATCGAATGTCAAACTGAATGAAATAGATTTCTTGATAAAGCTTTTCATACGATTAAGATAAGTAATTGTGCGCACACATTAAACATAATAACGTACCTGTCAATAAAGCTTGCTAAAGGTGACTGTCAAAACTCTTCGGTACTCCCTATTTAGAATGAAAATCGCGTCAAGCTATACTGTGTTCAAACAATCAGCTATAAGAATAACTTGATACACAGATGTACTTTTCCTTCTATTCCTTCTATTTCTATATATGCCGGTAGTTAGCGAGAGGTCTGCTAGGGGTGTAGCCGGCAAGGATGCTATTGTTTTCCGATTCCGGCTCATGGAGAGGTGTCAATCATGATATTTCGGCATCTTGATCGTTAAAAGTGTCAAATTATTCGCCAATATCGTTTTAGAAAAGTATAAATAGTCACGTCAACAACGTTTCGTTCCAAGGGTAATGGATACAAATCATGCGATCACGCCGACAAAAAGTTGCGAAAAAGTCCTGCTAATGTTGTATTGTGCTATTGTGCAAGTGCTCTTTCAAATTGAAATGTGACACTAATGGGTAACGCTGTGTATCGCGGGAAAAATTAGTTGATTGTTCAAATCACGATGGAAGTCATAAATAAGTGTTGCTGTTAAAATGCTAAGACAGTCCATCAGCCCGCGATCAGGCTCTCATTATTATCGCTTCTGGAGGTCCTAGAGCACAGCGAACCTGTTACCCTTTCAGGTCTCGACAGTTTGCGATTCGTCCATCACGATTAACTCCAGTGCCTCATGCAATTTCGAACCTGTGTTCTTTAGATTTCTCTTAGCTTGCAGAGCAGGCGCAAATTTGGCGAGCGACTGCTCAGTATTTTCCTGGTGAAAATTGTGACCGCCACCTTTTATTTTAATGCTAGCGGAAAGTTGAGGAGAGAAAGAAATTTGTACCAAGGAGGTGAGCGACGGTCAAAAATTATGAAAGGGGTGGGGGTGAGAAGTGATTATTTCGCCTTTCCCAGCTTCCATCCCCCCACCGCTGCCTCTATCTCTGAATCAAACATGGCCGGTTGAATAAGCGATAGCGAGCTTCTTAACGTTAACTTGCTCTAATAAGACGGCTGCATTACAGGCTAGATTTCACTGGAAATCGCTCTCTATACTTTTTCGGCTGATGCGAAAATCACTTGCGTGATTTTCCTTCCCTTAATTGATCCTCAATTAGTATAGGTAATCACTTGATTTCGAGTGCAATTTGGAATAAATGAGCACGAGTAAATTTTTTCAAAGACCAACAAAATTGCACGAGCTAGTGTTTTATTCCAAAGTGCACGAGAAAAATCCTGTGATTACGTATTGATAATATACATGGAAAAATACGAGATGGCTTATCATAATTATGCAGAGGCAAAGCGCGCGCATCAAGTGAAAAAATAATTTGTTCAAACCCTGCGTACGATCAAAACAATAATATAAAATGATATTTTCGCATCTTTAGGGCTCAAAAAAGTTCTAAGTCCGGCTAAACAGTTCAAGGAATTGTTCAGTCTGGTTTGTTACTTCTTCTACATTGAATTTCCTGAAACCTGCATTCATCTTAACCAATCAGACTGCACTGAATTACATGAAAACTGCATTTATCTAAACCAATCAGAACTGAGTAATTTTTTCATGTTTAATATTAACGGGCAAATTGCAAAAAATTTTAATTTCAACAAGCGTCCATATTTTAAGTCTGTTCTAGGCATCCAGTTAGTTTAAGTAAGTGCGACAGTAAACAACGCGAGAGCAGCGGAGGAATAAAAAAAATAAAAAAAACCAGGAAGTTTTTAATTTCACATCGTCGCTACTGTCGCGCCGTTTAATATTTCGCTTCGTTTAACTGAACGTCCGGAACAAGCTACCATACTACTTTGACAGATAAATGTCTGTTGTTGTTGTTTTAACTAAAAGCTCAAGCGGTTATACAAGATAAAGCCGGCCAAGAAAATATAGACATACTCATGAGCTGGCAAATTCATTCGCCTTTGTGGTTTTTTTTATCTCATTTGTTGAACCCATTTAGTTTTTCAGTCATGCCATCTGCTTCCCTCCCAGGGATCTGTTTTAGCGTGATATTTTAATATGTGACTGTAGCAGCCACGGTAGTGTTACAGACTATGAATGAGTTTCAATAGCACATTTTGTTTTGGTGTCGCATCATTGTCGACGTTTCAGATTTTCAGTAGCACGGGAAGAGGTTGTGACGAATGAAGGAAATAGAAAATTTAGTTAAAAGAAGTATTCAAAACGTTTCTATACCATCGTCCGATTTCTTTCTGGCGAATTGTGGTTTTCTTTCCCTTATCAATTCATGATATGCTGTCAACTCTTTTCAACCAATTTAATACTGGAGAAAAGCTCAGTTGTGCTGTTATTATTACTTGTCTTCAGCGAGATGTACAATCTGCGCAAGTGTCTGAACATTTGTTGGTAGCGACACAGCCGCGAACTGGGAAGAATACAAGACGGTTCACGAAACGTGAAAAACTCCTAGTTGGCGTAATAGTCTTCCTTGTTTCCTTATTTGTTCTTATGGCAATGGTCTTTGGATTTCTGTACGCAAAGAAGGCTCGCTCAAACTCGCAGATTAAAGAGAAAAACACTGCATCCTACCCATGCGTAACAAGAGATTGTGTTTTCACATCTTCAGGTAACTTTGCAAAGTTTTCTTCATAACCGAAAAAGAATCCATTCAACTACTCGTGCATCGCACTAAAAAATAAGTACAGACTGCCTTCATTTGTGATTGTTGCCCAGTGGAAAGTTGTAAAATAAACGCGACCGCCCCTTATCTCCTATAACCTTCATGATATCTGAATCATGATTATTCTGCAAGAAGACCAAAGATCTTACTTTCCCCGTTATATTGTCTTGCAGACTTGTTTAGTTTCTTAGATCCCAATGTCAATCCTTGTGAGGACTTTTATAAATACGCATGCGGTGGATGGATAAAGAAAAATCCGCTTCCTAATCAGAAGGAAGAATGGAATCAATTTACCAAACTGGAGGAGGAAAGTAATCAGTTTGTCAGAGAGATTCTACATAGTAAAGAGAAGCAAGCTGAATATTCTAGGGTAAGTTCGTAACAGACACTTGCTGTTCCCAAAATTTCAGTCTTGATATTTATGTATGGAGATGACTAGTCCTTACTACCGTGCCAATTTTTGTATTTAATTTCCTTCAAGCTTTCGTCCTTCAAGAAAGGGATAGCTTACTATAAGTCGTGTTTGGATACAAAGGCAATTAACAAAAGAGGAACCAAGCCTTTGGAGGATTTGTTAAAGGAATATGGATCTTGGACTTTGACTACAGACGACTGGAAGGAAGAATCTTGGGACATGACAAAATATCTTGCGTTAATGAGAAGAAAACTGTCTTTAGGACCCCTGTTTACCGTGTTTGTAGGTGCTGATCCACGGAACAGTAGCGTCAATATCATCCAAGTAAGCTCAGTTCAAACGAAAGTTAAATCTAGTAGCATTTTGAGTTTTGACTTGGTCATGATCTAAATTAAGTTTCTCCCTTAACGTACCTATGAGAAAGGGACTGTTACCGGCCACAAGCGTCGGTAATTACGCGCGTTAAGGTCTTTGATTTTGAAGATTCTATTGGAAAAGGGAGTGTATACGTCATTCAGTCAACTCCGTCAAATACCAACTGGGGCCGGAGAGAGCCCGAGGTAAAAGTGGGCGTAGCAATCATATACTTACGTGTAAACGAGTGTACCTCCAGAAATTAGAAACATGTAATTTTAACTCTTGAGTTCAGCTTATGTTTACTGGTTATGTACGTGTAATATTGGGAAATAAGTGGCTTCCAGAATTCGATCAGCATGTTTGGCGAAGTAACCATCATTGCGCTGCCTACGATATGTAATTAGAATAAGACATCAAAAACGCTACACGGCGTAATGCTAAAGTTTAAAACCCATTTCTACTGTAGTTTTACGATACGCCCTAGGTTCTAGATGGAGTCAGTCCCGTGTTCATCTTGATAGTGACGTGTGTTTGTGCTCCTTGAGGTTTCCCTTAATAGAGGTTCCACGGAAGTGTTACTGTACAGTGAACGGGATGCAAGTTCATAGTGTTTGTTTCATCAAGGATAGCTTGTTGTACTGTCTCAAGTTGCCCTCTCGTTGAATTGAATCTGCAAACCCTCCGCTCCTTACTATCCAATATCTTACTACTTGTTATTACCTTTCTCACTTCTTTTTCTTTGTTCGATTCTTTCCTAAAACGATTGTTTTTATTCTCACATCACTTTTGTTTCTAGATAAGACCGTTAGCCCTTTTGGGTCTTTCACGAGGCCGTTTAACTTCTAATACCACCTATGGAATTAAGGTATGTTTATTTTGATTGAAAGTGATTAAAAGAAAAAATGGAAACCCATGTCGCAAAAGTATCCTTCTTTTCTTTCACAGTTTATCTCGTATTTCTAAAGGAAATAGCAGAGAAATACCGCCCAGCTAGAGTACAGATAGTGATATAAATTTCAGACGAAATTCTTGGCAATTTTGAACTCGCCTATAATTCTCCCAACATATTAAATTATCACGGCATTTATCGACTTTTTTTGATCAGAAAATTGTGTTTCTAGACCAGTCAGGTCATCTACATGTAGTTGTACAAAACTACCTAAATATAGGTAAATGTTTTGACCCATCTCTAGTAAAAGAGTTGCGAATAGTTTTCCAAAGTGTAACCGTCCATCGACACCAACAAGAGGTTTTATTTCCCAAATTTGTTTTCATGTCAAGCTAGCAAATAGAACGGCAACAAAGCATGCTCGAAAGCTGCTTTCACTGTCTGATTTTAAATATCAATGATATTTGAACAGTAGAAATTGTCACATTGTTTCGCTAACGATTTTTGCGTTCTTTCTAAGGGACGAAAGGTTTATAAGGAATTTATTTTGAATCTAACTAAAGCACTTGGAGCAAAAAATGATTCACTCCCAGACATCCTGAATATCATCGATTTTGAGATCAAACTTGCTAAGGTTTGTTTCATTGCATCATTGAGTAATATTAATTGTATTTATATGTTTCTTTCGCCATGGTTTCTGTCGTCTTAGAAATCTTTGTATTAATTATCATCATTGTGCACAGATCATGCCAAGTGCCCCTAAAGCGTATGATGACGAAAATATGTACAAGAAACTGACTGTTAAAGAGCTGGACCAATATGCTGGTAGCAACAGGGTATGTAGTTTGTATATACTGAATAGAAAGCTTTACATTACCAATGTAAAGCTTCTCAAAGTTTAAGTCACGTTCCTTTGATTGGCAGATTTACTGTCATCACAATTCATTGTTGCGGGGGTGAGGGGGGGGGGGGGAATCACCTATGAAGACCAGACGAAAATGTCCAGAAAGACATAAATCCTGGAAGGTTTTTATTGCCCATTAAGCAGTAAATAAATTAACCATATATTTTGTTGTTGTTTTTATAGATGAAATGGAAAGTATTCCTCGAGCAGCTTTTGTTGCCTGTCACTGGCAAACATGTCTCTGATGAAGAACTTGTTATAGTTTACGGAGTAGACTTCTTAAAAAACATAACTAACCTTCTCGATGACACACCAAACAGGTGAACGCATAACATGATGCAATGGTTGGCAAGGCAGGCAAGGAAAGGCTTTAATCGATCAGTGTTTATCCTGTACAATTATTGGGCCTGCTACCTGTATAACTTGAATCACGATGATCACTTGATTGGTTTTATTTCACCACTTGAGAGTTTATTTTTAAATTCTAAACAAAATTGTGTTTTGCCCGTCACTTTACTTAGCGTCTAACCCATACAGTTTTGTCATCAATCAAATGCCTTTAATGGTTTGTGGAAAATACTACAAGCCCGTGTTGTGGTTTGCCCTAAAAGCAGTCGTAAGTACTGATTTAATGAACACCTACTGAACTCAGAAAATCTTTCAAAGCTCTTACCTCCGCGTGAAAAGTTAAAAATAGTTGATTACGATGACGATCTGCTGTAATCTGCCATGTCGGGTATAACCAGGCGCGATTTGGTAAAGATTTGATGTGTTGACTTGCTCTTCTCTTTATTTCCTTTAAAGAACCATTGCTAACTATATGATGTGGCGATTGGTAGACTCCGTATACTTACGCCTGGGAGACGAATTTGAAAAGATTTTGGAGAACTTTTTCATAACTTTAGAGGGCTACTGGATACCTATCTCGCGAGATGAGTTGTGCGTTCAACTGATGAGAGAAAAATACTTTGCTGCACCTCTCTCCAGAATATATGTGGACAGTCTCTTCAATGGGAACAGCAAGAAAATTGTAAAGAAAAATACTGCAATTTTTGGGGGAGCAGTCAATCTTTTCTTAGTGGGGGTGTTCTTGAAAAGGAGTGTGTATGCTGCAAGTGACTGCAAGCGCAGTAAAATTTTACATGATTTTAATTTGCTCGTAGACCAACTAATTTTGGACTATCTTCCGCCTCGAAACAGTGCTACACGATAAGTCGTATGGTCAGGACTAATCTAGACTATCGTTGTGCCTTCCTGGACACGAGGTGAACTCCATTTAACTTTGTAACTTGATGTATCCTATAAATCTATTTCAGGCAAAAGAGCTGGCGGATGATATCAAGGAAGCGTTCGAACAGAACATATTGGAACTTGATTGGATGGACGAAAAAACAAAATCTCTCGCCATACAGAAGGTAACCACAGATAATTATTTCAGCTTCATGTGAAATACAATTTGCGAGGGTCCTTTTAAACAATATCGCTTATTTCTCAAAACATGGCCGACGTATGGAGAAGGAACAATTAAATTGTCCAGACATATGACCCGTTAAGATATCTGGGCAACTTTGAAAAAGTCGATTACAAACATTGCGAAGGGAGAGAGAGACAATATAAGAGTGAGCATCTCCCCAGGCATCACAATTCAACAAAATGACAACAGCCAACACTTCTTAGTCCGACCGTTTGCAGTCAGTTTACCCTAAGATAATCGCACCTTCCGCGAGAAAAGACGATAAGTTCGCGATTGAAGAATAAATCCAGTAACTTCGAAAAGAATAACTTCCATTTTAAAATTGTTATAACTTATGACCCTGCACTATTTCGATTCTCATTTATCATATGTCTGTTTTGACTTGGCAGGCGAAAATGATGGTGGAGAACATTGGCTTTCCAGATTACATTGTGGATGACAAGCTTTTAGATGAGGAGTACAAGGATGTAATTAAAATAAATTATTAGATTATTATAGCTCAGAGAGTCATTATTTACTGGGAAGTACCTATTTCGAGTTATTATTCAATTAGCATTCTCTTATAACAGTAGCTATGTATTGAAGAAACTGCTCACCAACTTCCTAAAAGTAGGGACAGAGTAGTAGCGTTGTACAACGGATAACATGAGTGTTTTTTATATGAGCCTTTAGCATGGGAGACAAAATGACCAATCCTTACGTTTTCGACGTTAAATTTAAAGTTATCTTTTCTCATCTCATCTCATCTCATTTCATCTCACCTTGTCTCATCTCATCTCATCTCATCTCATCTCGTCTCACTTCATCTCACCTTATCTCATCTCATCTCATCTCATCTCCTCTCGCCTCATCTCATCTCATCTCATCTCATTACATCACATCACATCTCATCTCATTACATCACATCACATCACATCACATCTCATTTCATCTCATCTCATCTCATCTCATCTCACCTTGTCTCATCTCATCTCATCTCATCTCGTCTCACTTCATCTCACCTTATCTCATCTCATCTCATCTCATCTCCTCTCGCCTCATCTCATCTCATCTCATCTCATTACATCACATCACATCTCACCTCATTTCATCACATCACATCACATCTCATTTCATCTCATCTCATCTCATCTCATCTCATCTCAGCTCATCTCATTTCATTTCATTTCATTTCATCTCATTTCATCTCATCTCACTCCATCTCACCTCATCTCATCTCATCTCATCTCATCTTATCTCATCTTATTTCATCTCATCTCATCTCATTTCATCTTACCTCATCTCATCTCATCTCCTCTAGTCTCATCTCATCTCACTTCATCTCATCTCATCTCATAGCATTTCATCTCACCTTATCTCATCTCATCTCATTTCATCTCATTTCATTTCATCTCATTTCATCTCATCTCACTCCATCTCACCTCGTCTCGTCTCATGTAATCTAATCTCATATCTTCTCATCTTGTCTCATTTCATCTAGTCTCGTCTCATCTCACTTCGTCACGTCTTATCTAGTCTCGTCTCGTCTTATCTAGTCTCATCTCGTTTCATCTTGTATCGTCTCGTCCATCTCCTCTCCTCTCCTCTCGTTCCGTCTTATCTTATCCTACCTTATTCAATATTTATAACCCATGGCCAACCAAGGTGAGAAGGGAGTTACCGAAAATTTTAAGTGACGAACGACAATTAATCCAAGAGTTGATCATTTCTTTGCCTTTGTGACTACAATAAGGTCAACTGCAATCAAACAACCTACTTTGAGAATGAGTTATCATTGGACCAGGCCATAACAGAAAGAGATCTTGCTTACTTTGGAAAACCTGTCGACGAGTCTGGGTAATTGTAGACTTACGTGCTCATGGCTAACTTGTAGTGAATTTCAAATTTCTGTTGCCTTTATATAGGAGGAGCCCTTGACTGTCTTTGTACTAGAGTTACTACAGATATAATTTTTTAAGGTATTTTAGCAGGGAAAATAGTTAGCGTAGGCAGAGGGGAGGGAGTGCAGTTATACCGTTCGGTACAAAAGAACGTTTTGAAAAAAGTCTTATCACAATTAAAGAATCTAGTTCATTAGTTTAAAAAAACTACTTCAAAAAATAATAAATAGGCTTATAAATGAAAGAGGGTTTGTGTTAAGAGAATTGATAGTGAGAGTAACAAATTGCTTTTTATTAACATCATTTTGATAACTCAGAATCATTTGCAGCAATGTACGAAAACTTTTTTCTTGCGTGTACGATTGCTTGCAAAGTAACTGCTAATTGTATTTATCAAATAGGTGGGCTCTATCACCAATATCCATCAACGCCTACTACGATATGTTGGCCAACAAAATGGGTGAGTTAGAGAAATTTGTTCTATTTGAACATTTAAGCTCACTCATGTCAAAGGACCCTTATGGCTCAGAGATACTGTATTTGTTCCGAAATGGCTTCTGTTTACATTCTGTCGTTTACCAAACGATAATTAACGGTAGATTGAAGCGTATCCGTAGGAGGCGTCACAAAACATTTATTGCCCATCATAACAGGAGGACAATTACCGGTACCAAAGATTTATGCCACGAAACCAGACTATCGAATGACTTCTTTCGCTTGTAAAGTATGCTACTTAGCTGGGAATACCTTTGCGATAATAATTTATTTCGATTGGTTTTAGTGTTTCCGGCGGCTATTCTACAATCCCCATTTTACAATAGGAAGTATCCCAGGTAAGTGAGTGAGAAGGACTTAGAGTCATTTTTCAAATGGATGTTAGACTTGTCCCTGGGAGTTTCTAGTAGTCAGTGCTCAATTGTGCGCATGTGTAAAAGAGTGATACAACATTAAAACTGATTTTCAGTGGTCAATCGATCATCATGAGAGGTTAGTAGATACTTTCTCTAAAAGATATACAATCTTTTACAATTGAGTTTTGAGTTTCTCTTGTTATCAAGGTTGATGCTATTCCTTTCACCTCAGTCGTCTGATCACTGATATCATAGGAAAATTCATTACCTCATGGGGAATTCCGCGTTAAATTGCACGCGAAAACCGATATCGCATTCACCGCTTCGTGATTCGAGCGATTATCGGTTTTCAAGTGCAATTAACGCGAAATTCACGAGTCAGGTGATGAATTTTTCTTGAAACCCATAATTAAGTAAATATAAGAAAAAAAGAAAACAGTAATAATACTGTTTGTTTTATCCTGGGCGCGCGCGAGAGAGCCATTTCAAAGTCAACTGTCAGAACTGTCATTGCGTTAGCGAATAGGAAGCAAGGTCAGTCGTACAAGCTTGAATCCACGACAACTTTATTTGTGCCTTGAGCTTGTTTTTACATTTGCTTTCAAACGTTTTAAACAAGATTCACACAATCTTCGGGATAATGGTGGTATTTCACTGAATTTACAAGCCGTTTATCCTTAACATCTTTTTTCAAATTTCTAAATCATTTGCTCGAGAAGGAAAACAATTTACACCTTTTACCTCTTTGGTGGCAAAACTGAAAGAAATGAAGTGTCCAAACGAAAGCACTGAAAGTTTAGCATCGCGACTAAAGGTATTTTTTCCTTCCTCTGTATATATGACAATCGACTCTGGCACTTCTTCCGTTGTCGCTTCTTCGTCTTGTTTGGTTGAACTTTTGCTCGCCATTTTCTGGGCCGTGTCCACAGGATTTTCTCGCTTTGTCGTTGTCGCGAGCTAAAGAGATTTTTATGCCTCTCAAGTAATTTGTAGTTCATTTCAAAACAGGGAACAACCTCTGGCTCACTTTGAAAAACGCTTTTGTTCGTTTTTGGCTCTTCAAAAGGTGACAATGGTTTTGAAAACACTTTAAAATGACATTGCAGAAAACTTTCTTACGATTTGACGATAGTTGTTATGTTTACGTAGGTGCGAAGCAATATCACTTGGCCTCGTTTTCAACCCGCAACTCCACGCTTAATACTTCGCTTCGTTGACCAATCAGAATGCGACATTTTATTCAATTATGCGATTCTAACTCAAACCGATTTGTCCTGCCACTAAATTCAAATAAGGTCAACTTCACTGATTCCCGAGGAAAACAACTTGAAATTAGAACTTGAACTTTCGGAACGCGGTAAATTTTTGTCTAGCCTGAGGCAAGAAAACATCTTTTTGAAGTCATAGAAGTTACACGCTTTCAAACGAGATCTGAAGAAGAAATTGCTACATATAGCAAACTCTTATTAGCTGGTCCCAGGGGAGACAGTAATTTCTTCGTCTCTGCTACTCTCAGTGTTCCCTGAGGGAAAAGCGAGGGGAATATTAAGGATCTTGGGGTAACAAAATCTATTGTTTCCCCTGAGGCCAGTCATTCAGTTCTTCATCGTAAAATTTGACTCTCGACTCTTTCTTATCACGTGATTAATTTACCTTACCTTAGTCGTGAATCCATTGTGTTAACAAGTTCTCAAAGATACTTAAATTAACGTTGATTATTCAGCCAGATCATAGTTAAGGGATATATCAAAACTTGATAAGAAACTTTTACCAGGTCGTATTACTCTCATGTGAATTAGAAAGCATTTTAATCTATACTTCGCTATGAATGTTCTAAGGCTCAATTCGTAAACGTGTTGAAGAAGTAAGGTCATTTTGACACAGAAAAATTCTCTCGGAATAGTTGGTTACCATACATCTATAAGTATAATTTTTATAAGGGTAGCACCGCTTTCCGTCTCGACAGGGCTGTGTTGTACGGAGGGGTTGGCGCCATAATGGGACACGAACTAACTCACGGATTCGACGTGGACGGTAAGTTCGTGCCGCTCTTCACGCCGTAGAAAACTAGCCGTCTTTCCAAGCAAACGAAATATGTCCTTCCTAACTGTGCGCATACTTGTAACTTGCAATAATTTTGAGTTTTGTTCTATGATCACAGGGAGGCGGTTTGATATGAAAGGAGATGAACGGAACTGGTGGAGTGAAGAAACTCTTAAATCGTTCAAAAGAAAAACCGAATGTCTGAAGGATCAATACTCTAATTTTACATTCGATGGAGGCACGGTAGGTTTTAACTGATTTTCCTTTTTGTATTTCGTGCCGCGGTTTACCGTGCTCAGGAATCACTCCTAAAACTGAAATATCATTTTACACCTCAGATTGATGGCGAGAAAACTTTGTCAGAAAACATAGCCGATAATGGAGGAGTCAAACAGGCCTTCAGGGTAACTTCTGAACCTTCAATTCCAATCCGCAACAGAGAAATTACTTTTAATAGACTTTCTTTCCAACAAACTATTTTTCCCCTATTTTGTAAAAAAATATATTTGACTAAAATCATAGTAAACCTTATAAAGAGCGTCGTCGACTATTGGGTCTGACAAGGAGCTAACGCTAACTGTGGCCAATTTACTAAATTGCCCTAATGAATTAAACTACGGTTTTCTTCATTTCTTTAGGCTTATCAGAACTGGATTGCGCGGAACGGCAACGAACCTCAGCTGCCTGGAATGAACCTCACAAATGATCAGGTGTTCTTTATAAGCTTTGCAAGAGTAAGTAACTGATTTTTAAGACTTGTCAACATTTTGTCAATTAGGAAGATAGCTTTATATGATCAGCCGAATTATCGGTATATGCGCATTATGATTGGTCATTGCTGATTATCTATTGAAGAAGAGACGCCTAGATGACGTAGCCATTGACAACCTAGATCCATGTTGCCGTGTGTCTTTTCAGTAGTAGATCACAGATGATTTCAAAATCTGGTAAGAACAAAAAAGTGGCACACGAGGCTCAATCAAGTGTGTCACTGATGTGACACACTTCAATGGGGTACACGGCTATCTTCGGTCTTTATTTATTGGTTGTATGCTCTCTACTAAGAAAAAAAAGTGCTGTCTCGGAAACATCTACACCTACCTGTGGTATGGCAAGACGAGTGTGAAGGCCATTGACTGGATTGTATTGAGTTGATCCACACGTTTGACAGCTGGCTCAACCTATGTTTTTTCAGACAACCAACTCAATAATTATATTTCTGTGTGGAATACAAAACAAAAATCCTTGATTTTTCATTGTTTGCCAGAGTTGGTGTTCAGTTTTTTCAAGTAGAGGGGAGGAATTTGCTTTATCAAGTGAACACAGCCCAGCCCCTTGGAGGTAACGTTCCTTTCTACTAATATCCACTTCAAGCTTTTTCCTGTAGAATAGATGTGTACTTTTCTATCAAAGATATCTCGTATCTCTTCCAAAGCGCTCGTATCGGCGAAGTGTACCTCATTTATCGTTCTTGCATGAAATGTTAAAATTTTTCCTTCTTTGGAAACAAATCGCGTCTGCATTTA
Organism: Pocillopora damicornis; assembly: GCF_964200805.1. Taxonomy (NCBI): domain Eukaryota; kingdom Metazoa; phylum Cnidaria; class Anthozoa; order Scleractinia; family Pocilloporidae; genus Pocillopora; species Pocillopora damicornis. Next base: position 9,136,437 of record NC_142677.1, on the reverse strand, counting down.
CCCTGCCCTCTAACGCCTAAATTCTTCTTAAACTTTTATCTAACTCGTATATTTTTACTAAAGTGGAACCGATTTATCGATTAATAGTTGGACTGGTAAATTCATGTTGTTTTACTGGGGATTTGTTTTACACGAATCCACGATAAAGCGCCATTTTAGGTTAACAATCATTGTTATCCTTTCATTGGGGTACAGTTGATATCTATAGGTGACTTTTATCTTTATCTGGATCGTTTCTTGAAAATTGAAAATCAACGAGGGGAACCTCTAATCGCGTGATTATTGTTGTCGTCTTAATATCTGTGTTGGTTTTATGGTTAAGCTACTAGATTGTGATCGTTACATCTAGGATATCGTGTTGCACATCAAGTCATACTAACCCCATACGGACACAGGAAGCTATCGAGACTCAGCTGGCCATAACATCATGCAGTTTTGCATAACAATTGTTTGCATAACGATTGTTAGCTAACCTTGCGGCACATCTTTGAACTCGCTGTATTTTCACTTCAAGTCATTTCGGTAGTGGATATACTACAGTGTCATCGTAATCAAGTTTCAATAGTACTAATGCCTTAAAAATTTCAGAACATTTTTATGTGACATAAGCCGGGCTGAGGAAGTTGACAAGCGCAAGAACGAAAATATTGTTACAACTTGTATCAATATAGTTCGAGGTTCCAACGTTAGATGTATTTGAATTTATCTTCTCTGAGCGCTCACTCTCTCTCTTATAAATCTTAAGACAATTATACTCTTTTTGATTGTTCCTCACTGTTTATCGTAGGGCAAAGGCATCAGTGATGAACTTCTCGGAGTTTGCAAAAGCATTCAATTGCCTACCAGGGAGCCCAATGAACCCAGTCAACAAGTGCTCGGTCTGGTAACGATAACAAGCCTAGTATCTAAATCCGCTGTAAAATTCATGTAATGAAGGGAATGTGATTCAAAGTGTCAAAGAGATGCAGCTTAATTGGTTCAAACAAACTTTTTTTTTTTCATAACGATCAATCTTTGAGTAGCTCGAGACGAAATTTGGCTAATAAGCTACCATAACGGCAAAGCCTAAGAAATTATGAACGAAACTAGCACTGTTAAATTAATTGTGTTCGCTGTCTGTGACTGATAGCAGCGTGGGGCTAGCGTATGTGGGGAGCTGCTTCCAAGAGGTCATTATTTTTATTGCGGCATTCCAGGAAAGCAGCTGCATGTTACTACCTGTGAGAGTTTTTAGATTTTTACTAGACATAGGCACTGCCCAATGGTACAAGGCATTTGCTTTTTTTCTATCTAGTGCCCTCATTTAGCGGTGGTCACACACTTGAATGAATGCTGCTCATAAAGGGGCTAGCTACCTACTAAATACACTAAATATATTTACACCTTGCTTTTTCAGCGCAGAGAGGTGCTTGGAAAAACTTTTAGGTTTTCAAACACAAGGACCTTGTTGTCCTTGCAGAAATGAGAATGTGCATCTGCGTCGAGAACTCTTTAGTCTACTTGGTATTTCTTTGCACAGCAGAAGCAAGATATCAAAATAATGATCTTACTTGTTTTTTATTTTTTGTCTCGCTGCTGCTTTAATGTTATAGGTCCTTTTATCACCATTGCAACGATGAAGTCCTTAAGAGAATTAATTCTAAGAACAAAGGGAACAAAGCATTTGGAAAATAAGTAGTAATAAAGTTGGCATATTGTGTTTGTTCACAGCGATTCAGCCTCTCTTAATGATATTACGTTTGTGGTCTTTCATCTGTCTGTTTTCTAACTGATGCTATCAATTATTCTGTTTGACGTGGTGTTGATTACAGAAATTTCGTTGGCCTCAAGAACATTTGGAGGTGAAGCAGTGATATCAAAGCATAGCTTAGCACCATCCACAAGCCATTACTGTATTCCCTATCAGTACTTAGAAAAGAAATCAAATTTATCTTTAAAGAATTCTTCAATAAACAATGAAATAAATTATTCAAAGCATTTCTATTTGGTGTTTTTTTTAAAGAAAAACGTCATTATATTGCTAATTAAGGTACTCGAAAGACTAAATCAAATATTTATTCTTTCCTCTGGTGAATAGACGATATTTTCACCAAGATCGTTTTTGATATAAGGCGCACCTGAGGAAAATATGAGGAGTAGGGGAAACTTTCAGGTGAACTTCATCTTAATCTTGTCATTTTCACCGTAATTATCATGGGTGTACATTTTTTTTCAGCGTTCATTAAAATTTCTCAAAACAAAACTAAATCAGCGGATAAAAGAAAAGGTTACACTGGTTTCGTGAGAGTTTACCTCAATGTTATTTGAACGTTCCGATCTACTCAATCCGTTAAGAAGTAAAGGAAATGCTAAAAAATATCGAGAATTTTCCACCTGGCAACCTTTACCTTTACCTTTACCTTAAGTTGCTATCGAAATCCTTAAATATTAGATTCCATTCATAAGATTTGTTTTAAGAGAGAATTGAAACACTCTATTCCAGGTGACATGGCTTGTTTTATTCACTGTTGTTTACTTGTCCTGTGACTCCAAGGAGCAAGAAACGTTGACAGTGTTTCCTTCTCCTTCAATTTACCTTACCAACACTTCAAATGGATCTGTTTTCCTTGGAAACATAACAATTCCAGCAGGTGAGCACACGTTATATTCACGCCTCAATAGTGTTTTACAAAGATTGGTCTTTGATTCAGCGATTTGAAACATTTGAATTCCTGTACATGTTGTAAGAAGACATGATTCATCAGCTCAGTTCAGTAATAGTAGTTTGCTTCTAGATAATATATATATATATAAAAGAAACGACAATGGTCCTACTTGAAGCAAAAAAGGGGGTTCAGGACACTGATACTAAAAAAGATCATAAGCAATGAGCTGAAGATGAAGGAATTCCAATTGTTTTCTTGTAGAGAACGTGACAACGAATGCAAGTGTTAGTATTAATCCAAACCGATCCAGTGCGGCAGTAATGAACACGAGCGCTTCCATAATCAGTAAGATAACGGGAACCACAAAGACCGAAAACAGTAAGTGTATGTTTTGCCAGTCCGAGATAAATACAACAATGACGGGCGAAATAACAATTCCAAGCTAAAGGGAAACGCTGAGATTCGAGGGGAACAAAATAAGCTGTTTCCAGGGAAATTGTGCAGTCGTTAAGTGATATCAGAATCTCGCTCGAAAATACTACTTACATTGATTTTGGGGGAGAAGCATGGATCAAAAATCACTTGAAAAATTATTCTTAGTTTTACTTGAATGGTTCCGCTTTCAGTGATTGTTCAATACAGGTGGAGGAAAATAAGAACAGGCCGTTGGGACTTAGTAAAGGGTGACTGCAACCGGTTAATAAAGGTGACCGCTTATAACAGTGGTTAAGAGGAAACAAATTCAGAATTTTGGCGACTGACAGCTTAATACGGGGTGGCCGCCTAACACAGTGCTTAATACAGCTCTTGACTATAGTGAACTCCCTATTGTGGTGTTAAAATGTTACATTTGATGACATGTGAAAGAGTCGCTTTGACACTCAAGCGATTTCCGTTTATAAATTGACAAGCAACTTAACAATTCTAATAAGTGCATCTCATGGCGATTCATAGATGTCTTGTTTCGTGTTTATTAGAATGGCTGTATTTTTTGGATGAAATCTGTTATAAAAACTACGATGTGCTTTGAAATAAACTTTATGATTGTCATAGAAGTAACGACGAGGGCAAATTTACAGCGTTTTCTCAAACAAGGAAGATTTATTAGTGACTCTTTAGCTCATGGTTTCGTTTCCTTTTAATTTTTGAAGATACCTTCTTTGTGGAGTTCAAAGCAGGAGCGTTGGAATGGAGTCCCGATCTTACCAAGGAATATCACAATAACTTCATCAACAGTGCCAATGAAATTGTTCAAATAGTTAGTAAAGATTTAACTAGTAACAAAACAAGTACATTTTGCACTAAAAAAAGATTTATCTTCTCCTGTCTGCGCTCTTATGGTGTGTCCCTGTACAATGAAAAGTGAAATATTACTAATTTGTGTAACGTTAGTGTAGTACCTTGCATTGTCAATATTTGTCAAGAAAAACTGACAACGGTCTGCGGTCACTATGTGTCCTCTAGCATTGTTCATATCCTAGCCTCAATGCTCTGAAAATCTGAGTTTAAATCTAGATTTGCAGAGACAAGCTACGTAATAACAGCACCCCGATCTTTGTATTCAATAATTTATGCGCAAAGCCTCAGATGCCTTTTCACGAACTCACGTATAATTTTTATTTTTAACAACAGCTAAAACATAAGATTTCGCAAACTACATTAGGTCCATGTAGATATTTATAGCTTATGCAACTAACACCTTTTCTATCACAGATTGACAGCATATATAAGAATGCAAACATGTCGTCTAGTTTCGATGGCAGCCGCGTTATTGGCTTCAGGTCTGTAGCTCACTGTTCTCATGTAGTATTATTGTGTAGTATTATATGTACTCTATTCATGCACCTCCTAAAGCTTCTGTCATATTGTAAAAAAAAAAAAACATTTTCTTTCTCTCCAGGGAAGGTGGGTATGTATCGGTAAAGCTACAGTTCAATGAAGGTGACATTAACAACCTGGATGTCATTATTCAATTCTTACGAGAAGGAGGAGGGGACTTGTTGACGGACAAAGTTTATCTTAAGCTTGGAAAAATTGGTAGGTGAATTGACTTAATATCCAGTGCTAAAATGGTAGCACAAAATCGAGAATGAAAAATGCAATTGTTTAACCTCTACTTATATCTACCAATGACAGCTTATTCACCAGTTGAAATAGTTTCAAGTTTATTGCTTGGACTACCTGAGACCAAGCAGTCTACAACAATGACCTACTTTTACCAGAAAACAAGGGGAAAAACTAGTTGGTATTTATTAGTACATACATACATAAGTATATACATAAATAAACTTTATCTAGTCTTAAACCAAGATACTAGTATCTCTGAGCTAACTGCATTAATAATTATAATAACGAGTTAATTCCATACAACAAGAAAAATAACTGACTACCTAAACAATTAACTTGCCAAGTTGACTTAGCGTACTTGTACTGAAATATAAGATTAAAATCCACTCATTATTCGATTCAACAAAACAGTAGCATGCAATAATTGTAAAATTCTAGTCAAATTAATAACTTTTCGTCGTAATCTGAATCGATAATATAAAAATAGTTTTATAGACTTATAAAGTGGTAAATCTTCCAGCTTCCTTTTTTGAGTTATGATTTTAGAAGTTTTAGAATGCGTTTAAGTCGAACAATCAACTCTCTATTTAAGAAGCTTTGAAGAAACTATTTTATTTATCTCAGTTGGTAAATTTTATATAACGTACTTTGTTCGATCTATAGCCGACTGTATCACATCCTATGTGGACACCTCATTATGTGACTGCTTGTCCATGAGTTACAAGCGTCGATTGACATGTCGTCAGCCAGAGATACATGGCGGTGAGGACTGCCCTGAGCGATGCTATACTGGCCACCTGATCGCCGGCTACAAGTCTTGTACTTGGGACGATTTAGACGCGTTTAAATGTGCTGCCAGTAAAACAAAGGCCACTTATATTATTATGTCGTTCGTATTACCGCTTTATTCGGTAACGTTTGTCAACTGATATAATGAACTTGGAAATTAGTGTTAAGACCGATGGATGATGTTGACGCCGTAGTAAAGAAAAACAGACTTAAGAGGAAAGCCTCTAAACATTCTTTTACAACACGATGGGCCAAACGGGCGTATCTCGAATGTTGATTTAAATTTGATCTCAAATAGTATTTCGTGGCGAGGATTTTGCCAAAACGATATAGAATGAAAACTATAATCATGACTGTTAAATTTCACAGAGGCAATTTGCCACATACGGCATTTACTTCACCAAGTTTCGTTTTGTCAGTGAACACCGGTTTTAGTTTTCTCGATAATGGCGAATGCTCTCCAGAATTGGTAATTCAAACAATATTGGTTTGCTTTGAAGTTCCTGTTTGGTACTATTGACGTCCTTGAAATACAAAGGACGTTCATATCGCGAGCTCTCGTCGAATATAAAGCGTTACGAGTGAGTGAAATATCGGCTGTGAATAAAACCAATAACAGAAATCTGTTGTGTGTCTGTCTGGGGTCGACGAAGACCATCTAGTCGCTCCACAATTACACTGGTTCTATTGGTACGCAGCTATCCTACGCAGCTACCCTCTTGAGGAGAGTCAGATGCTATTTGCTGTTGTCGCAAGCTGTGGACTCCCACATGTGAAAATTGAAGTCAAAGGTTCTCAGAGATGCCTTTAAAGTGTCCTTTTAGTGTTTCTTTTGACCTCCCTGGGAGCGTTTGCCCTGCAGTAGCTCGCCATAGAACTTAAATGATGTACTAGAGACTGCTACGACCAGGTCCTGATAACTTAAAACAGCCTCTGACGCTCAAATCCTAAGACAGCAGGTCAAAGAGTGGGCCTCAGTGAAACATGAACAGATGAAGAATCTTCAAGTTGAAGTAAATCGGTAAAAAAGATCCAGAACCCTGTGCAGTGGATTTGCAAAGCATGAACACGCAAAGGATGTTTAGGGATCTGATTGGTTGAATAAAACTAAAGCTGTCAAAAATGTCAAACCATCTAAGTTCACAATATGCAATAGTTGACAAACTGAAATGGTTCAGCTGCTCATAAAAACACGCGAGTTTTTTAACATGACAACTAACAACACACTGCTCCAGGCTTGTGTTTTATGAATAAACGACAGCCGAATTCTCAGGAACATAACGATTGCTCGGGATGACAGCACCGTAAATCTCGGCTGCTCTGACTGATGCGGCCTTCCACTCAACGCATCGGAAAGGATATAAGAACGAGTTCTTTTTTGTTCACGTGAAGGATAGCCGACGTAATTTCTGAAGCTTGCTTCACTGCGATGACCAGAGATCGCCATGATGAGCTCGACGCGACAGACTTCAGCTTGATCGCAGTGGCTCTGACACCATCATGATTAGTATAAATTAGTATTAATTACATTTATGCCAGTTTCGTTGTATTTTTTTTTTTTTTGTCATTCTAGTTTTTTGTTTGTTTTTTTTTTGTACACGGAATTATATATAAGAGTGCTAGCTACGAGTGTTAGTTGTGAAGGTGAGCATGCAATCTAACTGAACGTGAAAACCTTTAAACTCGGACTGTTTTCTCTTTGAGGATTTATGTCCCTGCTCACGTGATAATAACGTGAATTACGGCGCTTGGCAAGTTTACGAACCTTTGTTTGGTTCTTCAATTGCTATTTGCCGGCTCACCTGTTCAGAAATTTCACTTTCAATTAACGAAAAATAGCTAGAGAGAAGTCCAGGAAATGGTCGAATGTAGTACAATTTGGCAGAAGGCGTGACAGTTTTAGCTCAGCTCTGACGAAGGGCTAACGCTCAAACCGTCAGCTTTTAAACTCTCTACGGTGGCCAATTTGCGTTATCAACTCAGTTCATAATATTAAATTACTCTTTTATACTGTTTTATGCTTTGAGAGGGCACCCTCTTTCAACCAATGACAGCGTACGTTATATCATAACTTCAATGTAATATGATAAGTCTTGCCCTTATATTTAGAATGTACTCACTATATAAATGCAAATTGGGGAGCTTGTAAGGTTTGAGCTATAGTGATGAAATTTTGAATTGTGACTGTCTGGTATAACTTCCAAATGAATGAAGGTTTGTCCACTGTCCTTGCTTTGGACCCACGCGAGACTTCTTGTTTTGGCCAACGCAGTCAGAGATTGATTCAGTTGATCGGAATCATTATGACTAAGGACTTTGTTGTTCATTTCGAAAGTCTCGTGGAATTGTTTGGCTTAGTGCTTTAACAACAAGTGTGTAATCTCCCAAGGTCAGTCAGCTGGCATGCTCATCCATATCTATCAGTAGTGAATATACAAACATGTTCTTTGGGGCTCACTTAATGTTGTAGAGAGTAGAGCAGACTAGAAGAATGTAGACAGTGTGCTGAAGAGTAGGGATAGAATTCCGTAGTTGAAGGGAGCGTTTAGCAGAACACGTCAGTGAGAATTAACCAGTGAGAATCAAGGCGTAATAGATTAACCAGAGTTACACAGAGTGAGGAGAAATCGAATGTAAGAAAAATTGTGCACTGTATAACCTAGTAATGAAATAAAGCAAGAAAAAGACAGTTCGACAATCTTGCAGCCTTTCGCCGAGCATGATGTCCTCGATGGCTAGTTCCCCCTCATGCCTGATGAGCCCAAGATTGGTGATCCGACATTGACTTGAGCACCAAGAGTGCATTATACGAATAACTCAATCGACTTATTCAGTCTCGCCTTACCAGCCTGATTCAAGCCTTCTGATTTGTCTGCCATGAAGAAGTCAAATTGGTTTTCAACTTTTTATTGTCATTCCTTATGATGTAAATCAGATTGCCTTTAATGGCTTTTCCACCCTCATCGCTGAACTTTTCTCTTTCTAGATATGAGATTGAAGTCACTGGGGGACCAAGATTTGTAACATAAATGAAAACAGATCCGAGACCGTGCTCCCTCTTTGAAGCAGAAGTCTGTGCGAGTTGTGATACTCTAAATTCTGTACACAACCTTTTGAACGATGTCATAGTTACTACCTATTTGGCTGAACGTTGGGTCGCCTGAGAGAGTGGATTCGCTCTGGATTCCTCCTGTCTCAAAAAGAATAGTTCTGACGGCGAAGTATTTACGAAACATCAGAAACGACTTGATCTGTTCTGGAACCTTATCGAGCACCTCACGAGAGATTCCACAGCCTGTAGTAGCGCACCATACGGCAAAGTTGAGCCACTGAGGTCAATAGCCAATATTTTGTCCCGAAAGCTATCTCTTTGATTCTGCACCTGACGTGTGCTGAATTTTCATTTTTGTGAATATTCCTCTGAATTTTGCATTGAAGTTACAAAGATGGGGTAACAAAGGTCTCGATCTCCTTAATTAAGCGACTCATTGCATTCTCATGAAATGGTACTGCCGGCACCTCCCTCACTCCTTTTAGAGTGAGCTCGATAGGACACCCTCCTATTCCAAGAGCTTTCTTCACATCATCATCCCAAAACTTTTCTGATCCTGAGAGGCTCGACTCAAGGAAACCTCAGCTGTCGCTTGATGAAACCCTTGTGTAATGCCTAACCGTGTGCCTTCAATATGCTGCAATACGCTCGGCACCCGTCTGCGCACTGGCGCAATACGCCTGCGCATTATCTTCTCCCTCACCCTTCCATTACGTAATGGCTACGATAAGCGCAAGTTTATAGAAATATTTAAAAAAAAAATTCACAAAAAACGTAGCTTAGGGCGCTTAGGATGCGAGAAGTAAATTAATGTGCTAACGGCCATTTCCTACTCATCATGAACTGTTTGATATAATTAAAATGTTTGCGTGTTTAAGATCAGATGAAGCAAAAAGAATTGCTGATAAAGCAAAAAAAGAGAAAGGCCTGGGATGACTTCAAAGCACAATATCCGAATGCAGACCTGAGTCGGAGGAAATTGTTATAATTTAAGTTCGTGGAGATAGGGTTTTGATATAAAAAAAAAATAAGCTAGAAACAAAGGGAGGGAGCGACCAAAGAAAGCAAGAAGTGAAAGGCGTAAAGTGAGTCGAGAAAAACGCGAAAGAATATTAGAAAGGACGCTAAAATTGGCAAAATACGACGGGTGGAACGTGAAAGAGAACTAGAAAAGGCATAAGTAAAAAGGCGGTTACCTAGCAAAGAGCAACGCGAGAAGGAAATACAAAGACGCTCCAGAAAACAGACTGAAAAGAGGTCATCAACAAAGAGAAAGCGAACTGCAAAGGATCCGAGAAAGAAGAGAAGAAGAGGAGGTAAGCTTAAGGCCCAGAGGAATTCGACCTTTTTCTTACCAATCGCCGTTTGATACCAGCTTCAGTTTATACATACTTCAAATCACGTTCCGGTATAACAATAACTTTGGCATTCATCGCTTAAAAGCCCTCGAACTGGTTCCTCGCATTTCAAAGTGTTCGTATTCTTCTTTTCCTATCGTTTGGAATGTTAAATACAGTCGTGGTGATAGGGGAAAAGAAGTTATCTTACGGATTTTGTTTTGCTAGCAAGTTTTCAAATGATAGCGAACGGCGTGGGCAAGTTTCCACTTTCTTTCTCTCTCCTTTCCCAAAATTGAAATAAAATGAAATTGAATTAGCAATGTTCATGTTTACATTAAGTCTGACGGGGTAATTTAATTTTGACAATAGTGTCATGTGAGACCCCGTCAAGCATCTGAGAACTAAATTACGGGTCACAATCGTGTGGTGTAAACAAACTGACGGGTAAAATAGAGTTGGTCCTACTGTGGGAGGAGTGAATTCTATTGTTTGGTCATGGTACTTTTCAGCGCCATGTTTTCATGCTTTCTACTTGATTCGTTCGAACTTCACGAAATGGTTTGTCTCACAAAAAGCGGAGCTACTCTCTCTTCGCTCAACATCTCGGACGTACTTAATGCTGGAGACTGAAGGATCAATCTCTAAAATTGATAGTCATCACATTTTGAAAGAAACGTCCGAGCTCAGTGATCGTGTAATTAGACGGGGTTCTGGCAATTTGAGCTCACAAGTACGTTCGTAAGCACATGGTTATCGTAGATAATTGTTGTTTACAGTTTTCGAATTCAAGAGCAGTCTTTGAGAGCCCGTTTCTGTAACCTTCTGGGATATTTTCTGTTGAATTCATACAGGCACAATCTCAGAATTTCATTAGTGATTGTGAACAATAAATTCATAGCGGCACAATAATTTCAGGAAGTTTTGTTTACGCATTACGTAAATAATAAAACATGGAACGACCTAAAATCACCTAAAACCACCTACAATCACCTACGATCACCTCAAAAATTTCAACAACCAACCTACAACCACCTCAAAAACATCTACAGCCACACGCAAACAATCTAAAACCATCTAAAACAAGGTTTGTCTAAAATAAGGCGAGATGACAACATGTCACGTACATGAAATACGAGAATCGAACAAAACCTCCACCTCCTCCTGAAATCTTACTCTCCATGGTCCCTTGTATAATCGACCATCTCACGAAATGAAATGCGAGAGCTTGCTAATTATATTTTATATAACTTTACAAAATGAAATATCAAGTTACAAAAAATAATAAAGTAAAAGACTGACTTGACTTGGTTTTTTCTACCCTGGGTATCAGCAGACGTTTTAGCCCACTTTTCATATCGGGTTTCTCTCCATTTATAATCTCAGCATCGGAATTGCGTTAGTGGCACCACTCATACAACTGTAAGCTGCATGAATGCTAGCACGATGGCGTTCGCGCCAAAGGAAGATCCTGAAGGTACGCACAGTTCGCTCAAAATATTTTCAATGACCATTCTTATTCATACTTTAGCAACCTTAAATTCCGCTTAGAATTTTGTTTTTGTGCTGTTAGGTGTCAAAGAACTAATATACAGATTTAGCCAAGCCTAAAAGCGGAGCTCCAAATTTTCTGCTTGTTTTTAATAATTTCTGAAAATACTTGAGCCTGCGATCCATTTATAACATCAACAACATTAACAACGGGTTTGCGGCCGCCTTCCAAAAATCACCTGACCTCGATGAGTTCTACACGTGATACTGGTCGGCGGTTACCTTGTTTTGGCAGCTGTCAATTTACCATAATTCATGTAAGTTTACGTTAACCTGAATCTTTAATTTTAAATTAAGGCCAATTAATTTTGGAGTATAAAGTTTAGGTTAACGTCAACTTACATCGCATGGAAGTCATCGAGTTCACGCAATTTTTGGATGATGACCGCTGACCGCTCAAGTATTCAGAGGTTCACAAAGTTAACAGCTGTGTCTACTCTTCGCTCTTCACTTTCGGAAATGAAATCAATGTTATTTGTATGGTTAGGGCCTTTTAGTCTTGGGAATGGTCTGATATGATATCAGTTAACAACATATGCAAAAAAAGGAAATAAAACTTTAAGTGTATAGCGTAACAACGCATTCTTTAATTTATAGAACATAAAAAAAACATCTGAAAAGCGTTAACAAGTAAATATCTTCTTCAGTCTAAATACCCCGAGCATGATTGGCGATGAACCGTTGCTTCATTCTAAGTTCAACTACATATGAACTCAATTGCTAACAACTTTTGGAAAATAGCAACAGCTCTGGAGGAAAAATTTGGTGTTTTTCATTTATTTCATTTCATTGAACAAAACTTATTAACACAACTTTGTGATAATTCAATGTCTTTCCTAAACAAATACCATAAACTCTTTTTTTCTCTTGCGAACCCCCAAAATGTGTAGAAGATAAAATTGATAACGCCACGTAGCTTGTCTCAATGTTATGGGTAATAACATTGTATTTTCTTTTACAAAATGTTTGACTGAAACAGCTCAGTGAGATGATTCGTAAATAACTTCTTAAATGCTTAGAGTGCACAGCGAGTTACTTCTCTACATGCAACCCCTTGGCCTCTAGCATTGCCCTTCCTCTTTCAGGTAGAAATGTAAGGGTGCGTGCGGGGACCGTCGTAGCAGAAAAAGCAAATTTCCGGTCATATTCAGAGGGGAATTTGGTTAGAAAATGCAGGTATAAATTACTGGTATATTTGACTATCTTTCCTGACTTATAAGTGCGTTCCCACACTCCAACACTTTTGACGACAACCTTGTGGGCCTGATGAAAGGCCATCCTGCATTGCTCACAGCGTTGGACACTTTTGGGGTATAGCTTTCCATCATCTCTGCTCACAAGCTCGTACTGATTTCCCGATATCCCGTCAGAATCAAGGAAGTTCATTGCCCCAGTAACTGCAGTTGTTCTTTTCTCTACCTATGAAGTTAAATTATGCATGATGAATAACAAACCTAAACCTCAGACTGCGTATTTATCTGTGTGTCTGCAGGAGAAAAAAGTTACCTTAGAAGAAATCCCAGGGAAGATCTAATAATAATGCTTATTTTTTGGCTGGTAGATCCCAGGACTGTGAATTGCTTGCTATATAGTATGAGCTTAACATTGGCATTCTTCACCTGCGTGACGCACGTGACTCCCACCAAGTTTTATGTTGGTCTTTCAGTTCGCACCATTAACCCAGTACGTTTTAGTGCCAACATCCCCTCTCTAAGTCTGCTTGCCACAATTATAGATATAAACAAATGCGGTCAGAGTTCCTCTCACCTGCTACTTTGACTTGTCATCACTCTTTCCAATTCGAATAGGGGTAACTTCTTGAACTTTGTCATCGCCAACTTCAACTCTGTCGGTGAAGATTTCGGGTTCTGGCAAGTGGACTCTCCTTGTTTTACTCTGTGGAGAAGATTTAAGACCAGCAGCCCTGGGTTTCTTATGCATGTCAAATGACTTCGGTGTGAAGTTACGCAATGCTGATAGGGCCCCACTTGTTCTACTTCACTGAATCGACTTGAAACTGGTCGTACCCAGGAGCAAGCCTATACTTTCCCAAATCACGAACAGCCCTTTCTTCCTCAAGGTAAAATTCCGTTGTCCACTTCTCCAGCATTGATGCGACATTGGCGACCTCCTTTGACATCTCATCTTCTCGAAGACGTTTTTTCTTAAGTCGGTGTTTGAGTTCTAAACTATTGGTGTAGATCCTACTAGTTATAGCTAGATTCTGGCGGGCAGATAGGACAAGACAAGTATTGAATTGTTCCGACCTATGCTTTGTAAACCATCCGTGGAACCCTGGCACCTAGCTCTGCTAGGCAGTCCCCAAACTTGCCAATTTAATTTGGAAGTCCTCTGAGTCATCTGCTTCTGCCAAGCCATTTTGTAGTAGGACATCATCCTGGGACCCATAGATGTCGGTCATGATTCTGTTCCTTGATCGTTCATTTGCGCCAAGGGATTTAAGTTTGAGGGCGTCATGTTCCTGACTATGCTGCGTACACCAAACATTGTCTGCATCCCTGAAGATATCAGTCATGCCACCAGCAATAGCTTTGTCAAGATCATGGCCGATCTTCTTCATTCCTAACAATTCTGGTTTGGCAATGGTGAGTTCACCAGCGAATCTTCTATAACTTTCTCGACTCTTCTTGAAATGCCAGAAGCTTGGACCTGGGAACTCAGGATGCTTGTTGCTCTGGTTGATTAAGGACTCATTCGCGTATGTAGTATCTGTTAGCCATAGGCCATCGACTAACTCAAAAGTGGTATCGATTCTCAGAATACTGTTTCCAAGAACACAGAATCGATGTATGGCATTCAGCGTGTTGGGAGACGAGTTGACTGAGATGTATCGTTCTTTTGTGAAGGTAACACTGTAACACGGTAACACTGCGGCACTTTGTGTCACTAAGTGACACAAAGTGCCGCGCGGTCGACCGTGAAGAAGCACAAGAAAGTCAGCGCCAGGGCCAGAGAAAAACGATAAGAGCGTTCGTTTGGATTCAAATAATGAATAGTTTAGTCTTGAAATGCTAAGAACAATTCATTTCGAAACTATTACAGATTTTTGGAAAAAGATTTAAGGGCGCGAGACTTGTTATTCTTTGGGGAAAAAAGTCTTACCCTCGCGCTCGCTCATGGCACCCCTAGAAACTTGCTGAGCACACCATCATCAATCCGATGGCAACACCGACGAGTGCAAATTTACCTTACCCCCTCCCACAGTGCAGCTTAATTGTTACTGCGACATGAATTCCGATGAGTTGCGAACTTTCCCTTTAGCTTCGGCTAAAGTCCCTCAGCGTTATCCAAGGCAAAAGGACTATTGTGTGACGCTCAAGGGAGAAAGTTGATAGAAAAGTTGAGGCACAACAATGGACCATTTCTTGATACGATTATCAACTACTAGCTAAGCTGTATATAACCACTGATTGTTTTGTAATCGCTAGACAATTCGAGAAGACAGGATGTGTTCAAACGCTACCCAGGTAGATAAAAATCTCAGACTGCCAGGCATTTAATCTTTGGGAAACCGTGGCCAGAATACCCTGTGTGCCGGAGTTTTTTTTACAGCGCGGGGGATACTTCACTTCGGCAGCCGAAGGCCGCTACTTCAAGCGGTATAAACCGCTAGAAAACCTCCGTTCCTGTTGAGCTTTGACCTTTTTTATTGAAGTACATTTAGATCAATCATACTGTGATCACATGCACTGGCACTTGAAGAGATGAAAGATATGAGTTTTCAATTGCAAGGCATCATCTATCAACACAGAGTCCAGGAATAAGCTGGAACAACAAAGTCTTCCCAAAGCCAGTCGGCAACATCGCCAAGAGATCCTTGCGGAGAATAAAATTACATATGGTATCACTTTGCTCGGCACTTAAGTTTTCGACCCCGTCAAACGTTTCTAGAACCTTTTCAATACTTTCTTGGATTGCTCTCTCAAAACTTTTCGGAGCTTCAACCTCCGCCATGACGAAATCGACCATGCATGGCTTGTTTATCGCCTGTCAACTGACAGTATATCCCCGTGGAGTTGCTATTCTCGGAAACCAATTGCAGCGTCTGTTACATTTAAAATCCCGTAAATGGTCATTAGGAGCCAATCAGCTCTCTGGTCCAAAATCTGGACTAGGCCTGTCATTGGCCAGGCGCCATCAAAGGAATAGCGCTTTGCTCCAGAGGCTTTTGGCGCGGGTCAAAATAAAGACTAACCGAAACCGGAAACTGCGCATGAAAAGCCTCTGGCTAAAATCAGAACAAATTAATGCCAGCACGTAGTAGGTTTCGAGAGCTGATTGACTCGGTCTATTTCGCGTTTGGGACTCGTAAGGATGCTGCCTGTAAGCGCAGTAATTTTAAGGAATTTGTAAACTACATGCATCTCGCAAAATTTGCAAGTTCTGTTTATCGTCGTTTCAAATGTCACTGTCCTTTTCGGGGTTTCCTACTCTTAGTCAATTTCATTTTTTTCTCTGAATAATACCAACTTATTATAAAACTGTTTTGTTTTCCTTGTTGTACGCTCGCTAATATAACATTACCCCTAATGTTATATTACGCAACCTCATCAAGTTTCCGGCTACTTATTTGGTGTCTAGTTGACCTTTGTAAGTGCCCGTTTACATGGAGGTGGAGGACCTCAGGTAGGTGAGGAAACCCGCCTGTCCATATAATTTCTTATTTTATTTTGATCACGTTTACATGATGGGTGGGGTGACCCGCCTAGGCGGGTTGCCCGGTCTGCCAGGTAGGGTAACCCTGTCAGCCGGGTGAAAACGTTGAAAAAAGCAGACCTCGAACATTTGGCACGAACGCCATCGTGCTAGCATTCATGCAGCTTGCATTTGTATGAGTGGTGCCAGTAACTCTATGGTGTCTCACGTTTCGCTCCTATCACATTTCCGGTACTGAGATTATGGAGAAAAACCTTAACTTGGACCATTACGTAAACAAATGAAACGTGAGCCAAAACGTCTGCTGATACCCAGGACAGAAAAAGCCAAGTCAAGTCAGTCTTTTGACTACGAGTTTTTTTATTTTACTTTATTATTTTTTGTAACTTGACATTTCATTTTGTAAAGTTCTTTAAGTCTTTTACTACTGAGGGAATATAAAATATAATTAGCAAGCTCTCGCATTTCATTTCGTGAGATGGTCGATTATACAAGGGACCAGAGAGAGTAAGATTTCAGGGGGAGGTGAAGGTTTTGTTCGATTCTCGTATTTCATGTACGTGACATGTCGTCTCACCTTCTGTTACACATTTATGCCTTGTTATGGATGGTTTTAGATTGTCTTCGAGTGGCTGTTGATTTTTTGAGGTGGTTGTAGGTGGTTGTCGAAGTTTTTGAGGTGGTTGTAGGTGGTTGTAAGTGCTTTTAGGCGGTTTTTAGGTCATTCCATGTTTTAGTACCAGTGTAGTCTGACACATAAATTCAAAGATGAATCAACCTCCGAATTACCAAGAGATGGGTTTTTTTCCCTTTTCATATCTATAAAAACCTTCCGAGAATTACTGTATTCAGAAAACTAAAATGTCCAGATCCATCAATGATTCCTTTGCCGGCGGAAGTCAAAGAATGTTTACAAAAGTCAATTCGATTGACAAGCTATATACTGATTTACCTAATTGATCTGTTGTATAAGCGTCTCATCTTAATGCTAACAAGGAGATTTGCTGTTCATTTAAATCGTTTCCTGGTGGAACTTTTGGGTATAGTTATCGAGAAGACCGACGTTGCATATCTCAGGTCGTTCCCTTGCGTAATTGTAAAAAAGACATTTCAAGTTACTTGCGGAGATCCAGAAACTGAAGTTGATCTTATTTTGTCGCGAGCCGTCATCTTTGAGACGCCAAAAGATATCGATGATTTTACAGTTTGCCCCACTCATGGATCAAATCTCGGTACCGGTGTTGGGTGGATTCGTGGTTCCATTAGTAGGTGTAGAGTGCCTAAATGGTAAAGTTAGGGCTAAGTCGATTCCAAAAGCCTATTGGGGAGTTGGCAAGCGTGTACCACAGATAGTACGCAAGACGTCTGGAAACTTTATATAACCTGGCTACTTACCACATCGTGCAAAATAACGCGTCCCGTCAGACTAAGGCCTAGATTGGGAATTAGTCAATAGGCTACCAAAAATCCAGACAGAGGCGGAGTTTTCTACACTAATGTCTGAGCACTTTGTGGGCTTCCCGCCATCTGGTGGGACGCGTAATTAAGCACACAATGGTAAAGGGCCCTTTCTCAGTAGCTACAAGACGCTGACAAAACTTTTTTCTCTTCACCGAAAATCACATTAAAATTTGTCCTTGCTAAATTTCAAGTGTGCTGCACGTATCAGCACCCCCCGGGAACCCCTATACGTAAGAGGGCGAGGATGCACCCCTATAAAATTGTAAAAGGTACCTGAATCTTATCCGTGTGGGAGTGGCAACAACTGATATCTACCCCTGAAAAGTACCAATTTAAACACAAAAAAATTGAAAAATGCCAAAAATAAGAACTCCTTTATCGATGTGCTCCTGAGGCTCAAGTCAGATCATTAAAATCGTCCTAGTAATGCTTAGTTCAAGTATTTTATTGAGCGGAAAACACCGTAAAAGGTACCAGTTAGGTCTCTGGTAGTCCACTAAAGTTTGAGACACCGTAAAAGGTACCAGATCACTGATTTTGACCCCTGAAAGGTACAACAAGCATCCTCACCCATTTCCGACCGCCTCCTCCCCCCCCCCCCCTTTCCCCTACCAACCCTGTCAGCACCTGAAAACAAAAGATGTGATTTGCCAACTACGAGCTGTCAGTCTCACCTCGTAAAATTCACGTGAACTGGTTATTTACTTATAAAAACTTCTAGGCACTGTTCTGTCAGATTTTTGTGCTGACAAAATCTGTCCTGCTTCCAGGCAGGGCGGCTATACTTTTTTTTGTTTTGTTCGTCTTGACATAATTTGGTAAGGATGAAAATAACTGTACATCTGCATTTGTTAAACAGACTATTCAAGTGCATCCAGAACTCGATGTATGCACTTCTAGCGCATTAAGTATTCTAATTTTTGTAACATAGCCAAAGATCTTGCGATGTCTACTGTTCAAGCCTTTTTTTCTTTTCAAAGAGGCATCAAAATTATTTTCATGCCAAATTTGTAATAAACTGCTTGCGTGTCATCCTTTGTTTTCAAGATGTCCGACCAGGTATGACTGAAAATGGCACCTCACTTTGATAGGAATCCTTTTGTTGTTGCTTCTTACTTGACCTGATAACATCTTAGGGACGGACCATTAGACTTTTGATGCGGGGGGGGGGGGGGGAGTGTTGGGTGATGGGTGTTGGGTGTTGGGCAATAACCCCCGAAAAAATGGAGCACAGGCTCAATGGAAGAAAACACATAGTGCAATTGGCAAAAGACCCCCTCCCCCTGCATCAAAAATCTAATGGTCCGTCCCTAAGGTACCTTTTACATTATTCCAAAATGGGTTTCGTTCCGGAACGAAATGAATTTCATACCGTCATTACGTCCTTTTTCTATGCTTCCCTCGCTCCTAAAGATGATTCATACAGATATGAGTGTCGAACCGCGTTTACTTTATACAGATACAAAAGGTCGTCCAGAATAAGTGTTTCATTCTGGAATTAAAACCTCAATAAACTCATTCAGAAATGACTCGTTTCGAATAATTTTACTCTGGTATCATGTGGCAACCGGGATGAACTCGTTCTTGAACAAAACTCATTCCGATATCATGTAAAGGCCCCTAAGAGTTTTTATTGCCATTGCATCACGCTTTTCTCTCCTGCCAGAACACTATAAATTTCAATAGCGTTGAAGCAATAGCCCGCTTTGAACTGCTACACCGCTACTGAAACAACGATTAGTGACCACAAAAGTAACATATTGTAATATTGTCAATTCAACATAAACAAAAATCTTCATATAGGGTAAATATACATTTGTGTTGGTGTCAATTATTTCGTGGCCAGCTTCTAATATGAATGGGATAGGGGAAAACATAACGTAAAACCTGGGCTTCCGACAAAAAGTAATACCCAAGCGTAATATAATAACCGAAACAGTTTACTGGTCTTATAAAATCAGAAACAAACAAGGTAAGAGTTTTTACAAATTGTAGTGATTTATGCCTCGATATGCCAGTAGTGACAAGTAGGAACACTATGTATATTTCATAGTCGCAAACAAGTAAATTTTGCCGGACTTTGAGTTCGTCTCACGATAGAACAACACAAATATACAAGGAGATTTTTACAGTAACTTTATAACCATCCTTTTGCCTTTCAAAATCTAGAAGCTCAGTAGACTCTGTCATGTTGAGAGTGAAGACCAAGCTATGAGAGAAAGAGCAAGGGAAAGGATAATAGAATATCAAGATCGGATTGATGCTCTTGAGAATGAGAGAGGAGAACTTGATAAAGGCGTTTCACTAAGAGCGAGAGTGAGAAAAATATTCAAGAAATACGGTTTCACAGTTTCAGCAAACATTTAAACAATGGTTGGAGTGATTGTGAGCGCATTGACATCGTCGGTTCAATAGTCGGCTTCATTTTCAAGACGACTGGACCAGTGAACAACTTTCATGATCAAAATGCATGGCTTCTGACAATGGGAGTCTGATCTCATCTCCAAATTAAAACATTTGTTGACTCCCAGCTTCATTTAGCAGTCGCCTTCTTCAGGCTGTTATTATACCCAACTGTATTCTGAGTGTTAAGAAGAAGATTGGGGGCATAAACCAAGTGACTGGTGGGACTGCAAGATCAGGCCTGACTTATGAATCATCAATCGCAAGCTCAAACCTCTGAACCCTCTTTGAGATTTCTGGCTTTCTGATTGCATGCTCAACCAATACGAGAAACTCACGTTGAGCTTCCTTAGCGCTTCCTGGTGAACCCAAGATTGATGATTTGACATCGACTTGAGAAACAAGAATGCAATTAACGAATGCCTCAATTGACTGATTCAGTCTCTTCATCCCGACTTGCGTTAGACCTTGGTTGTCATTTTTGATGAAATAAATCAGTTTGCCTTTGACGGCTTTCCCCCCCTCGTCGCTGAACTTGTCATCACCAAGATAAGAGTTTGACGTTGCTGATGGTCCAAGATTTGTGACATAAATGAAAAGCGATCCGAGACAGTGATTATCACCTTTTTTCAAGCGGAAGTCTGTATCTGATGAAATCTCAAATTCTGCACATATTCGTTTGAACGATGGCGTGTCATTATTATTTATCTGATTGAGCGTTGGGTCACCTGGAAGAGCCGATTCACTCTAAATTCGACCCATCCTAAAGAGAATCCCTTTGATGGTGAAGTAGATGTGAAACATCTGACACGACTAGATCTGTTCTGGAACCTTATCAAGTACTACAGGAGATATTCCACAGCCTGTTGTTGCCCTCCATACTGGGAAGTTGAGCTGCTGCGGCCAATGGCTCATATTTGGCCTTGCAAGCCATCTCTTATCTGAATATTCCTCCGAATTTTGCATTGAAGTATTGGGATGGGGTAACAAAGATCTTGATCTCTTCATTCAAGCAGCCGACAGAATTCTTGTTAAATGGAACTACTAGCACCTCCTTCTTTCCTATTCGATTCAGAGTGAGTTCAAGGAGAAAACCTCCAATACCAAATGCCTTTTCCACATCATCATCCCAATATCTCCTGTCTGATCCTGAGACGCTCGAATGAACTCCATCTGATCGATTAAAGTAAATTTCAGCTGTTGCCTGTCGTTTATCATCAGACGACACTTGCGCACTAAACTTACTCAAGTCTTCCTTTGGGTATCGTGCTTTGAAATCATTCCAGGCTTTTTTCCTTGCTTTATCCGCAAATTTATTCGCTTCCATCATCTGTTCTGAGCCACTCAAGCACTTTTATTGCTTTTATTATCAAAATAATTGTATTGACAATTATTGCAGATTCAAATGATCACACTTTTCACTTCAAAGAACCTCTTGGGGGCAGTAACGAAAAATATCAACATATCAGGCTTGTGAGCTTTTCTATTTTCAACATTTGGTTTACTTTGAAGCAAACTGGAGAAATCTCTGTATTCAATGCCCAGGGCACTGCAACTGTGAAGAGAATTTCAGAAGGTAATTATTCACTTAACAGCCTTGACAAAGCTCTTCAAGATGCATAAAAGGTGGAGGAGTATAGGTGAAATGAATACTTTAAAGGAGTTTTAGAAATCCATAATCCACAAAATAAGTAATGATCTGGCTGATCTTCTCGGAATTAAACGACATTTGCAAACCATCAATTCCATCAAAAAGTTTAAATAATTTACCAACTAGCATGTCCACTGTGATATTTTGGATAAGAATGAAAACGTTTCCAATAGAGAGCCCTCAAGCGCTCTCGGATACTTCGACATTGTAGGGCACCCCTTTGATAGGGTTAGCCATTATTCAGAAATACCAACCAAACGAAAAACATCACCGAGGAATTACATCTTATTTATGTAAATTGTCCGCTGAACTGGAATAAGCACTTTGTGCCAGGGGCCAGAAAGCGGCCCAAGTGGTCCCTGTCTCAATGGACCTTTATCCTTCTATCCTGGTGGATGCAGGAGGCTCTTCAAACCAAGCCTTTGGCTAGGCCCCGAAGAGACAAGGGCCGCTTCGTGGCCCTAAGTAGCTCATATTTCTGGTTGAAAAAGATTTGTGATTGCCAGGAGGAACTTGAGAAGGAGATTTCTCAATATCAGGAGGTCGCAAAAAAAATACAGGAGAGTTAAGGCTGCCTTTCACACAACATCTTGATTCATTTCAGTCACGACAGATCTTTTGTCGACGGGTAGTTTTGCAAGTGTCCTGACTGGAGTTGGAATTGTTGTGAGTGTGTATCTTGCAGGTATTGCTGGTCTTCTTGGCTTCATGTCTGCCACAGGGACAGCCGCGAGCAAAACGCTCATCAAAAAGGCTGAAAAACACGAGAAAACTGTCTCTCTAGCTGAAGCAAAACATCGCTCAATTTGCAGACTCGTCTCAAAAGCCTGTCAAGGCGGTTCGATATCAGATGGTGAATTCGCTTCGATAATGAGTGAGGTCAAGCAATATTATGATTTGAAGGCCAAAGTCATAAAATATGATTCACTAAATACTATAGAGAAAGTTCAGGATGCAACTCTCAGAGGCGAGATAAAAAAGGAGTTTCATAGAAAATTAGACTCTCTGCTGACAATAGACAAAGTTGAGAATTGAATTTGAAAGAAAATTTGATGGCTTTTCGCTGTTTATATCTAGACAAAAAATAATAAATTAGCAATTTTTCAATAATATTTCAACAAAAATAAAAAATTACATATTTACTTGGTTACGGCAGTCCTGCAAAACCAAAAAGATAAAAAATTACACGCGGCTCACCAAGAGAGAACTGCAAGAATCCCTTGGCATTGAGAATGTTGATAATGAGATCAGATCAAAGCCATACATTTCCATCAAAGACTCGGATGCCAAACAATTCACATTCATAAGCAATGGATTTCTTCAGGATAAGCAGCAGTCGCCTTGCTGAAGGAATAAAAAATAAGTGATTAACTGTTGATGCCATTGAGTACTCATTTGAAAGATGCTGAAATTTTGGTGTTCAAAAAATATTTTTTCCTTTTTATTTTGTCTGATGAAACTCCAAAGACTTTCAACGTCAAGAGTCATTTACCAAATAGTTTCTATTAATTTCTCACGTCCAGAATTTTTTCTGGTAAAAAAAACTTTTTGAACACACAGAAGAGTGACAGAGGAAAAGGAGAAGAAAGGATATTTAAAGCAATCTGAAGGATTACAACTAGAACCGGAACCAGAACCATCATCATCATTGTCACCTACCCGCTCAAATTCTTTCGGCAGCAAGTGTCGTTCTCTCACTAGTTGGACTGTACTATAAAAGAAAAGAGTTGATGGCTCTTGTTAATAAACCAAAAAAAAAACCTAACCAACAAAACCACAAATTCTTGTATGAATAAAGTCAATGGATTGATTGGTTTTGTTCGCCACGAGAGAAGGTCTGATAATATGCCTGTAAAAACATTGACTGATTCAGCTACATTGACTGGATTAGCTGCTGGAGTTGGATGGGCTGCAAAGAACGTCAGAACCGATGACTTCTGATCCGAGTTCAAATCTCGTGAACTAGATGAAGTTTACTTTCGTGATTGCTGCATCAGTTACAACGAAAAGGTATCTTGAGGAACAAAAGATTTTACCACCTTGATGAATGCAACCAAGTTAACAGCAGCCTGCGCAATCATAGACACTGTATTGATAGTCTATATCAACGAGATAGAAGAAGAACTTCATTTCTTGTCGACCATAATAAAATGGAAAGAAAACTTTCAAGAGTTTATTATAGCCCTAAAGGCTTTTGGAAGGGATTGCCTGCTGTGAAGTAGTTGGCTAAAGAAGCCAGAGTGTCTGCAGATAATGAAAGGCTTTGACTGATGAAGCCGGCCATCTGGCAGATTTATTTGGGAGCCCTAAAGCATATCCCGAGACCAACTTTTAATGTTGAATCTCCAAATGTAGTTCAGCAAGCTGATCTTCTTTTCCTTCCTCATGACGAGGCGACTTCAGGGGTCCAGAAAGTCGAAAAGTATGCATGGACAGTTGCAAGCAGATTTCAGGGTGCTGAACCTCTCACTCACACTCACTTGTCTCAAAGGCTCTTCAGACAATCTATAAGCGAGGACAATTGTGATGGCCGAAAGTTCTTCAGGTTGATCCTGGGCGTGAATTCATGGCTGATGTCACAAGAGAGATGGCAAAGCATGATGTGAGGATAAGAAGTGGGAATGGGAACGTTCATAGGGATCAGGGAATCATTGAGCGATTCAATCGAACTTTAGGTTAATGCCTCTTCACTTTCCAATACAGTCGAGAGATAAACTTCAAAGAGAAAAAGAGATCAACAGAATGGATGAAAAGGCTTCTTAAACTTGTTTCAGCTTTGAATGGTGAAGTGACTAGGTTGACAAGAAAAAACCTATAGATGTAATCAAAGAGAATGTGGTTGACGCGAAGAGTTCAACCACTTATTCAAGACCTATTGGTTGAAAGGGAAGAGACTTGACTCTTCAAAACATTGCGAGATATCTCTATGCCGCTGGTGAGCTGGAAGGTGGTCAAAGAAGAACAACAGATCCAATCTAGTCTCGGAAGGTCTGCAATATCGAGAGAACACTTGTGAATGAAGGCGACCCTGTTCTCCACCATCTGAAAGATGGAGGAAAGCGTGGTTTCGTCAGAGAAGAGCTTCAGATTGTTCCTCCTTGAACTGAGTTGGCTCCTGAAAGAGCTCTTTGATTCGAAAAAAAAACTATGAAAAATAGTTTCGCATTAGACCCAAGCAATCCTGGTAAATCAATTCAAGAAACTGATAAACATATGAACAGCAAAAAGATCGTCAATCTTGCCAATCCAACTGACCAACAAGACACAGTAACCAAGAAGTATGTTGATGAAAAATAGAAACAATTTATTTATTCACATCCCCTCAGAAGTTTTCTTGTTGCAACATGCTGGTATCACACAGAACACATGCTGGAGTCACACAGACCACACTTCAAGCCGTGAAATATATCATCAAAATAAATTTTGTGTCACTGCTTATGATCAATAAAGTAGTTATAAAAAGCGGGTTCTGGCGCATTTCGTGTCCTCATAAATTTTATCTTGATTTCAAGGCAACTCATGAGTTTTATCTCAAAAATCAAGGTTGATTTTAACCTTGATTTCATAGAACACTTCTGGCGCATTTTGAAAACAGCCTTGATTTCAAGGCAACTCATGAATTTTACCTTAATTTCAAGTCAACCTCGATTTTAAAAAACAGTTCTGACACATTTTCAAAACAACCTTGATTTCAAGGCAACTTGAATTTTTCACAGGTTCACAATGTCTCACTTGCGAGTTCTGAAGAGAGTGTGAAAATTATTCTCTTGAACGATGGGGGTGTTGATTCATGTTTTTCAAATCAACGAATTCCTTCATGAGGTAGCTCAGTTCCAAGGGTAACAATCTTAAGCTCTTCTCTAACAAAACCACGCCTTGGTCAATCTTTCAGATAGAACAGAACAGGCTCGCCTTTATTGACAAGTGATTTTTCGATATTTTAGACCTTTAGAGACCAGATTGGATCTCTGGCTCTTCTTTGACCACCTTTTATCTCACCGGCGGCATTCTTTGTGTCAACTACCTTCTCTTGGATTGCATCCACAGGTTTCTTTCCAGTCAATCTTGTCTTTTCACTATTCAAAGCCAATACAACTTCTGGAAGCTTCTTTACCCATTCAGTTGATATCTTTACCTCTTTGAAGTTCATCTCTTGACTGTATTGGAAGGTAAAGGGGCGCCCACCCAAAGTTCGATTGAATCACTTGATGATTCCCTGGTCCCTGTGAACGTTTACATTCCCTCTTCTTGTCCTCACATCACGCTGTGCCATTTCTCTTGTGACACCAACCATGAATTCACGCCCAGGATCAAACTGAACAATTTTTGGCCATCTCAATGGTCCACGCTCATAGATTGTTTGAAAAGCCCTTGAGACCTCAGAGAAATCCTTCGAGATGAGAGGTTGAGCAGCCTTGAATCTGCTTGCAACATCAACAACTGTCAGTGCGTACTTGTAGACTTTCTTACCTTTCGGAAGCCTGTCATGGGGAAGGAAAAGAAGATCAGCTTGATGAACTGCATTTGGAGATTCAACATCAGATGTTGGTCCTGGGATATGCTTCGGGGCAGCAAAGAAATCCACCAGATGGCTTGCCTCATCAGCCAAAGCGTCCTCGGATATTTCAGCTTCTTGAGCCAATGTCTTTACAGCTGGCAATCCCTTCTAAAAGCCTCAAGTGGCTGTAGTAGATTCTTGAACGTGTTCTTTCCATTTTACTTTGTGTTCACAAGAAACGACTAGTGGCCAATCCCAAAGCCAAAGCCGTTCCTCTGACGTAGATCATTTAAGCTTGCTTTTGTTGAACACTTGGTTTGTAGAGGACGGAAAGTTTTGGTTCCCTCAGATCAAGTTCTTACCTTGTTGTAAAGCTTTAAAGCATAAACTGCGTCCACAAAATTCTGTTTTGCCTGCTCTCCATTAGTTACGATCATTCTCCATTCTCATTCTCCGAAATTCTCCATTTGCCTGCTCTGTCATTAGTTACGATCCAATCGAGGAGCTCTTTTCGATTCTCCTGATACTTTTCATAGGCCATTAATGGTTTTGCGATACTTGTTATCTGTTATGTGAGGACCCAAGTGCTGATTCATTTATGTCTTGCACTGAAAGCTTAATTCACATGTTCGTTCGTTCTCTGCTTCACATCTCTCGAGGCAGCGCAATCATCGAGAACGATCAGTGTATTAGTTCCCTCATACACATAACTGATAATCTTTAGCCAATCATCAGTCTGACCTTGGAGTGCAGTTAGGATAAGTAGGTCCCTCTCATTTTCTGCAAAACCGTCATATTTCTTGTTGTTGAGGAATGTTGGACAGAGGAGCACGATGTAGTCAAACTCTCCTCGGAAGGTGGTGCTCAAGAGATTGACCAGGTATTTTGTCTTTCCTGAGTTTGTTGGTCTAACTATTAATGCATGAATGTGATGTTAACAAGATTCACATTTTTTTATTGTGTTAGTTCATGGTAACCGTGAGCAAAAGTTGATGTCTTATCTTCTCTTGTTATTCTCTGATCATCATTTGCACTCAAAGTTATCTTGTTGATGGTCTCAGTGAATACCTCATACCCATGTGATCTGATTACATTCATTTTTCCTCTAAATGAGCACCACGAGGTGAGGTGCAAGCTTTTCTTTGCTTGAGAAGTGGCTGAGACACCTGAGGTAATACTCTTTTACTTTCGTATCCTTTGAGGCTTGAATCGATAGTTGCCTGCCCATGTTGTTTATCAGGCAGTAGTTTCTTTTTGTCATTTGTTAGCCTTCGACTGGGTCGTTTACCGCCTAACAGAAGGTTTATGACGTGCTTCCTATTTTCCTCTTTGCTAATCCTCAACAGATAAATTGAGGCCCCGCTGTGGGCTTGCGCGTTTACTACGGTCTTTTCATTCTGCCTTTCAAACTTGCCTATATAGGGATACTAATACCACTCCAGTCAAGGTGCTTAGACTGTGTTCTAAGGATCTTTGTTACTCTTTAAGTGTCTTTCTCAACCATGTTAAGCGCTCTTGTGATGCACCACTTGAATCACTGATTATCCGCATTTTTAATGAGAGATGTCATTCTTTGAAATATCTAGTTGCTACCTCTTTGATTAAAAATTCTGAATTCTTTCTTGAATGGTATCTATTGAAGTGCCAAATTCTTCAGATTCGTCAGTTGCTTCGAGATTTACGATCACGTTGCTTTGAAAACGAGAATTCAGAAATTCAGTGACTCCGCTTCCCGGTTGAAGGCCTACATTCTCATTGAATGATTCTTCTTTTGCCATCTCACAATTCAAAATAATCATGACTCTTGTCCTTCGATTCTCTCTCCTTAGCTTCAAGACTTCAGGTTTTGCTCTTTGCATAAATTCTCTCGGTCCGAAACCTGCAATACCCTCAATTCTAAAATTTCTAGCGAAACTTCTCAATGCGCTGGCTGTTGGACTAATTCTGAGTTCAATGCTTTTTCTATTCATCTCGTTCATTTCACTGATTTTTCTTTCTCACTCTACTTCTTCTGGACTGGATATTTGATTTTTGGTATAACCCCTGGTCTATTTCTCAATCCGAGCATCTCCTCGATTTCTCTGATTTCTTTTCTTCTCTGTTCATTTACTTCAACTTGAGACCTGACAGGGAAGCTCTTCAAGCCGGGGCTGTTATGCAGCACATATCAATCATGTTTTCCCAATCGTGAACATCTTTTGAGTCCGAGCCATTTTGCCTCTGCTCTTAATTCTGGAACTTTTTTGTTTACTATTTTTTAAAATTACATAAAAACAAATCTTTTTTTTAAATTTTGCATGTATTATTAAAATGGGAACAAATTTAATTCCAATAAGCGCAAAAGAATTCAGAGAGGTTGCGAAAGGCTGTGGAATAAAATACCGAGACAAGATTCCAAGCAAAGAATTAAAATCGATGCTCGGCTATCGTCCTTTGAATAAGAGACAGAAGGTCGATGTGACCGATGAAACGGGGTTTTGCAAAACATGACACAATAAAGGAGGCGTTAAAGGATTGTGGAATATCAAATTCTTCCACTATTGAATATGCCATTGATCATGAAAGACCTTTCATCAAGAGGAGATCGGATCAAAAAATTCTGGGTGAGAGAAAATAAAAAATAAAGGACAAAAACATTTTTTTTTAATAAAGAAAGTTTTATAAAATCTTTGAGAATATTTTCGATAAGAGATTTCCTAATGTCAGACCCTCGTGGCTGATGAGTCATCCTACAGGATTTTTGCTTGAATTAGTTGGATTTTGTGAGACAATGACATTAGCTTTTGAATTTGACGGGATTCAACATTATAAATATTCCAATCCATTTCATCGAACATACAAGCTCTTCGAAAGCCAGAGGAGGAGAAATGAGATGAGGAATTACAAATGTAAAATATATTGAGTGACTCTAATAAGAATAAAATATGATATTCAGAATGTTGGGGAATACATAAGGTATGAACTGAAAAATAAAAATCTCATTTGAGCCTTTTTTCAAACTGTTTGAAAAAAGGTTTTGCTTAGCTGTGTGATGATGGCTTATATCATTAATAGGTCACGCTTTCAAGCTCTCTGTTGATGATGTTGAGCTGAGCATCCGAGGGATGAAGATGTGGCATTTCACATTCCCTGAGCCTGATGCCTTCCTTTTAATTGCGAGCTGAACTCCTTCTTTCGTATTCATCACTCTCAACCCACTTCCATGAAGATGATTGACTCTCATACTCCTGAGATCGATAAAAAGAGCGAAGCTGTCTCCGGCATAAGTCTGTCGCATTCATCGCGCTGTTTTCCTTTCCAAATCTTCTGAAGACCTCTTCTCACATATCTCTTGTCTCCATTCCTTGGCTGTAAACCTTATTCGGGATCCATTGACAATTACCTTCACTTCAGTGATGTCGGGATTAAATGTCTTCTCACTGTCTCTCGCACCAGCGGCATATCGCTCGTAAAAAAGAAGTCCCTTCATTGACCTCCTTGCAACATTGATGCTTTTATTGATGATCGAGTCTGATCCCCTATCTAATGAGATTGTCTTGAGATGAGTGATGTGCTCGTACATGAATCTCTTTCCATTTGTGTAGTTAGACAAGAGATAATTGCTTGCGTGGCCATTAACTTTTAAGTGAAAGATGAGTGAAAGAGATCCAGGCACAAGGACAACTCCAACTTTTTGAGACATTGATCACTAGATGATTACTTGCGTGGCCATTAACTTTCAAATCAAAGATGAGTGAAAGAGATCCAGGCACAAGGACCACTCCATCATCAAGCTTTGGAACTGGGACTCTAAGCGTCTCACGTGGAGATGCTTTTTTCGGATTGAATATTACTCTGTGAATTGTGCGGTCTGCATTGAGGGCGTTTGACGTTTTTTTTTCAAAATTTGGGTTGGTGTTTTCACTTACTTCCATTTTAAAAAATAGATATTTCATTTAAAATGACTGATTTTGGAGACACTAATCTATTTTGGAACACAATGACGACGACGACGATGATGATGAAGGAAATACAACAACACCTTTAAAACCTGATTATAATTCAACTCCAGAACTATCAGGTGAAGACATTCTAATGACCACAATGAACTGGGGATAAGAGAAGGGGTCAACAACTGCTGAAACATTATCATTGAAGGTGATACTTCTTATTCGCGTGTCATCACTTCAACGAGAAGGCGTGGGGCTCCTTTCCAGAATTTATCCTGAGGCAAAGGCTTCGGAACTCGAGGTTTCTTATAATAAAACAGGAAGAGTTGAAGGTAAAGATGTTTGGCCGGAGCAAGAAGACGTATCCCTTGTATACTGAAGAAAAGGGTAGGAATAAGCAAAGGTTGAATCCATCACTCCCAAAACAAATCAAAACCTCACTTGGCCCGGAGCGAGAGGTTTTGATTGCTCAGAAGGATAATGAAATTGAGGAGCTGCAGAAGTCTATTCAGGAGGAACGGGGGATTGTCGAATGGGAATGAAGAGAGAGCTAAAAGAGAAAGAGCAAGAGAAAGGATTACTGAAAATTAAGAGCGAATTGATGCTCTTGAGAATGAGAGAGAAGAACTTGCAGAAAGTACTTCGTTAAGAGAGAGAGTGAGAAATACATTCAAGAAATATGGTTTCACAGTCTGTTGTACTCAAGAAATATGGTTTCACAGCTGTTGTATTCGCAGTCGCAACCACGATTGGAGTGATTATGAACGCATTGACAAGAGGTCTTAAATCTGTTACCAAAGGAGTTGAAATTGGTTTTAAGACTCTTGGAAGTAAGATCGCGGGAATTCTTCCAGATGTCATAGGCTCAATAGTCAGCTTCATTTTCAGTACTTTTTTTTTTCTGTTTTTTTCTTTTTGTTTTTTTCTCCAAAGAGTTTATTACCAGAATATGGTACGAAAAAGGGTTTTATTATGTTATTTACAACGTTATTTAAATAATAATTTAAATACTGATGTATTATTTAAAACTATTTTCAATTTCTTGTCATAATGTTCATAAAGGAAGGGAAGAATCACGGCAATTAGAATAATTCGGCAATGATCGATGAAATTGAGAAATTTCATCTTGTACGAAGCTAGCTTGTGCATTTTTTATGATCCTGTTTCTCGCTGCCTTCAATCAATAATGATACTTTGATCTTAAGAATCATTATTAATTGCTTTTTATTCTTGTTTTTGTTTTTGTTTTTGTTTTTTACAACATGATACTCACATTAACTACATTAAAGGTTCCTTTCACGGGACTCTTTACGTACATTGCGTTACTTACAGTACTCTTGAGATACAATTAATATTTATGCCACTTACATTACTCTACTTACACATATATTTAGAGGCACATCATTTACACACAAAAAAAGAGAAACTTATTCACAAAAGATTAACAGCTACGAAAGACAAAAGGCTAAATTGTGGGTGGGATAGATAAGAGTAAGAGCTTGAAAAAAAAACAAACAAACAAACAAACAAAAAGTACAGCGTCTGGCAAAAATTGGTTTTCAGAGGCTTAAGATCAGCATAAGGAGAGTAAGATATAGCCTGCGAGCAGGCTCACATTTGGAGCCCGCCCGCAAACTATATAGTGCATCAAGTATTTTGTCCCACTTCTGTTGAAATTTGTTCTGTGAATCAGTCACGATAGATATTTTTTTTCAATTTCTAAATTATATTTCAGCTGTTGCGCATATTCTCTGGTAGATGGAAATATGTTCTTAAATTTACAGCAATAAATTAATACCTTGCGAGGAGCAAACAATGCCTTACTAAATTATCATCTTTCTCTCCTCTAAAACCTAAAACTGCATATTCGTTTGAACGATGGCGTGTCATAATTATCATTTATCTAGCTGAAAGTTGGGTCACCTAATAGAGCTGATTCACTCTGAACTCCACCCATCTTAAAGAGAATCCTTCTGACTGCGAAGTAGATGTGAAACATCAGAAACGACTTGATCTGTTCTGGAACCTTATCGAGAATTTCACGAGATATCCCACAACCTGTAGTTGCGCACCATACTGTGAAGTTAAGCTGTTGTGGCCAGTGGCTCATATTCGGTCCTGCGAGCCATCTCTTTGATTCTGCATCTGAAGAGTGCTGAATTTTCGCATAAAAATTTTTTAAGAAAATAACTGAAAATTTTTGACAGGTCAGAAACATTTTGAACCAAAGTTCATTGGAACGAAACAGGTTGAAGAAAATAAATGGAAAAATTCGACGCGTCAGAAACAAGTTTAAGAAAATAAATGGAAATTGTTTCTGACGCGTCAGAAAAATTTTTGAAGAAAATAGATGAGAAAAATTTCGGACGCGTCAGAAAAATTTTTGAAGAAACATTTTAATATTATTCACACTTTCTTCAGGACTCGCGAGTGAGACATCATTCGCCTATGAAAAAATTCAAGTTGCCTTGAAATCAAGGTTGCTTTGAAATGTGTCAGAACTGCTTTTTTTAAATCAAGGTAAAATTCCTTGATTTCAAAGAAACTTGAATTTGTGTGGGGGAGTAAAAAAAAGTTGGAGATCGTTTTCACGAAGGACTGCACTCAAACTTTCCTACTCATCTCATTGATAAAGACACAATTTGTGACAGAAGAACAAATCAGGGTACACCACGACTTCTTTGCGAGAAAAGATACAACATTGATATTTCAAAATCTTCACACAAACAATCAACATCCTATCAGCGACGTCGATAGCGTGGCAAAAGGATCGCTCAATATGATAATATTCACACCCTCTTCACAATTGTTACGGGAAAATTTGCTGATTCTTCCGTCTGTTTGTTTGGGACATTTATTCGTAAACTTTCCATATTTAATCATTCGAGTTCTTTCAAGTTCCTTTATCCTAGTGAGTAAAAAAAATATATGTATAAAAAGCCACAGCAGTTTTTGACTAGTACACTAAGAGATTTCTGCTTCGTTGCTTGCTTTCATTGTACACCTGTATGTCGGTACTTTAATTGTTCATTACTAGTGAAATTTGAGGTAAATATAAGTGTTAATGGTCTTTCTGGAAAAATTGGTTCTCACGATAGTTGGCAGCTGAGTTTGTACCCGTAATTTTAATTTCCTTTCATACGATAGTTTCTACACCAACCTAGCATAGATAAGCAGAAACTTTTAATTACTTTTCTACTTTCATTTCCTAAGCTGCGTTACTGTAATTAAGATAGGTATATTCTTGATATCAGATCTGTGAATTCTCACCTAAGTTTCCTATTTTTAATGGCGTTAAGTTTTTTTATCCGTCCTTTTAACTTTGAGATTCTTTTCGTTGTAGAGACAGATGGAATATTTTTTTAATTAAGCTACTTAAAAGTAGCTTTCGTTTAACTTCAAAGAAACATTTTCAGCTTCTTCTGTTATACTGTTAAAATACGGTAGATTTAGAGAACAATGGAATCTCACACCAGTAAGCAAGTACTTTGTAAAGCTTTTTGGATTACATACACGACGGCGTGCCGATCACTAGTTCAGCTGTTACTCTGGCATGATGTATGTTAGAGTGATGTATGTTTGTGTCTTTATCAATGAGTGTTTGCTGTGGAACCAAACGCTGTCTCATCCTTGACGTCCGTATAAGCTCGCTCGAAGTAGATCTATGTGTACCATGGAATCGTGACGAGTTTCCGTTCTCACAAGCCGAGTGGTCTCTACCGAGTTAGTTTCCCCCGTTTTGTACGTTTCCCGCGAAGTCTAGATTGGTGCGCGAAAACCTATTGTCACACAATGTCTCACTGGTGAGACATTGTAAAAAAGGATGTGAATATTATCATCTTGACAAATTTAAATTGTCCTTGGAATCAACGTTGATTTGACTGAAAACGTGCTAGAACTGTTTTTTTTAAAATCGACCTTGATTTCAAGTCTACCTTTCAGATGCAAGCATTGTTATTTCACTGGCTGGACTCTGCTAGAAAAGGAAAGAAGTGATGTCTCTTGTTAATAAACCAAAACCACAGCCTCAACCAACACCACCACAGATTCCTGTGCGATTAAAAGCAGTGAATTGATTTTTTTTGTTTGCCAAATAAAACAAATGTCTGTTTTTAAGCATGTGAAAACACTGACTGATTTAGCGACCTTGACTGGACTGGCTGCTGGAATCGGATGGATTGCGATTAAAGTTATCAAGGAATCGATGACTTCTGATCCGAGTTCAAACCTCATCTGCTACGTAAAGTTCACTCTCGCAATCGCTGCACCAATCGCAACAAAACCGTATCTCTAAAAACAGAAGATTTTATCTACTCAATATGTTCAGCCGATTCACAATGAATACAATTAAGTTCGCAGGAGTCTGCGTAATCATTAAGTCTGCCCTCACATTCTATATCATAAGCTTTGTCAAAAGGTTCACGATGAATACTTGTGAGCTGTTCTCGTAAAACAAAGAAAAGCATTTCGTGGAAAAGGTTGTGGTTATTCATCGTGGTGAATAACAATAAAAGCTAAGTTTTTCGTTTGTCTCACGATGTAGTCAAGTGTGATGTAGATCGCGACGTTTCGACTGCATACTGTCAGTCTTCTTCAGGCGATGAGGTCGACTGGTCATGCGTGATCTTATAAAGCATGGTGCTCTGCTGTGATTAGTTGTTTTTCAACAGCTCTGATTGGTGCATTTGCATCGAAATGCATGTTGAAAAGCAAAGAAAAGATTCATGAAATGGCAAGCATTGCAAAAAATGATTGGAGGAACTATAATAAACGCGACTGCCTTTGTTGGAGGAAGCTATCTCGCAAAGTATTTGAGTGGACACCAGAAATGTTGAAGAGGAGAAGAGGCATGATCTCGCTGTGGAGAAACATCAAGCGGCTTATGAAAAGTATCAAGAACAAAACTACTCGATTGGATTGCAGCTAATGACCGACTCAAGGATGAGGCAAAACAGAATTTTACTGATACAGATTATGCTTTGAAGCTGCACAGCAAGGTGCATAATCAAGAGCTTGATCTTAGACAGCCACTTTTTTCCGACTTCTACAAGCTGCATTTAAGAAGTCGGCTTAGGAAGGAGTGTTTGAAGCAAGCAATATGGCAGATTTATTTGCCTGCCCCAGAGAATATCTCAAGACCAACTTTTGAGGTGCAATTCCCAAATTCAGTTCATCAAGCTGATCCTTTCCTCATGACAAAAAGGAAAATCTGTAAGTATGCATTGACAGAGCTTTTCCGACAATTTAGAAGCGAAGACCTCTGAGATGGCCTAATGTTCTTCAGGTTGATTCCGGGCGTGAAATCATGGGTGATGTGGGTGGGGATCATGGGTAACACGAGAGATGACAAAGCATGATGTGAGGATAAGAAGAGGGAATGTAAACTTCCACTGGGATCAGGTATTCGTTGAGCGATTCCATCGAATTTTGGGTGAACGTCTTTTCACTTTCCAATAAAAGAAAAGAAACCTGTTGAGGCAGTAAAGCTTGTTACTTATTCAAGGCCTGTTGGCTTGAAAGAGAAGAGACTCGACTCGTCAAAGAATGTAAGATCTTTCTATGCCGCTGGCGACTTAGAAGATGGTCAACGAAGAGCCACAGACCCCGTGTGGTCTCTGAAGGTCTACGGTATTGAGAAAACAATTGTGAATGTAGGAGAGCCACTTCTTTAGTATCTGAGGGATGGTCCAGAGCGTGGTTTCGTTCGAGAAGAGCTTTTGATTGTACCAGGTGGAACAGAGTTACCTCCTGAAGGAATTCATTGATCTGTGATTACACTGAAGTAGTTATAAAAGGCCGTGTTTTGGCTCTTAATCATAATTATAATCAAATCAACATTTTCCAAATTATTATGCGCAAACCGGCTTTCTATAACGAATAGAGTAAATTTCATCCATTTTGTGTTTTTGGCGGTAGAATATTCGAATTCGGGATCAGCAACGTTAAAAAGAAAGGCCTACAAATGTGTGTAGTATGTAGGAAAACCTCACGCATGTAGTGTCAGTTTAGCCCTCTTTTCATCCATCACTAAAATTGGCTTCTCACAGATCTTAGTAGACATTATTTCTTAGCAGACTGTAAAATTTGACCAATTCCCGGCTAGCAGTTGAATGTAACGCAGGAACTGATTATGCGATGGCCCTATGCGCTAGTCAGCAGATTCAACCGAAAGTTAACACGAATGAATGGAAGGGGTGATGGAGTGATGGAAACAATTCGGGAAATGGCTTTAGTAACAGTTTGTTACATAATCCATGACTGTCAAAGACTTGTTTTCAGTCTCTAATCTCAAACTAATCTAATAAGACATACAGAGGCCTTAACTCAATGAAGAATTAAGATACTCAATTTAAACATCAACGCTCGCCCTGATCAACTTCAATGATTTCATTTATTCCATTTGACTAGAACTTTTTTGATTGAAATAACGGCACCCATCACAATTTTACTATAACAAAGTCTATCTGTATTACATATAAAACAGGTCTGCCAATTATGGCCTCTTAAAATAATCAAACAATGTTGTCAAACCTGCAAAAGGTTTTGTATGTCTGATTCTTGTGGTTTTTTTTTTTTCTTTTTTTTTTTTTCGCGCCTGAATAGCATTTACCACGGAAATCGTGGGTCACTGATAAAAATTGCCAACAATTGTTTGGTCCGTTATGCGCTGTAACTATGCCATTTACAAATTTCTGACATTGGGGAAAAAAGGAGAAAGTGTAAGAAAAAAATGTTACTGTTCTCAGTAAAACCACCTTTCATATTATGGAAAAATCCAAAAGGTTATAACTACTGAAAGTAATCATAGGCTACAGTCTACACGTAGCTAGAGTCATTCGTAATGAAACTCCGGTATAATAACGCTAACAGTTGGCACAAACACCGAATACTAATGTACATTATATTAACGGACTACAGTTCAGAAAGACTACATGGAAGCAAAGCTAAGCAAGTTGGGTTTTATACAAATCTTCAATGTTGTTTGCTAATTGTCTTGCTTTTTCGCGAATGAATCCTTCACCCAAGACAAGAAACTGAAGATCGATCTGTTGAATAAATTAAAATCCAATCACCACAAGCTCGTTAAAACAAACAAACAAAACAAAACCAAAACGAAGCGGTATTGATAACCAAAGTTCGGACACATTTGGTGACGTAAGGCACTTTAATGTTTTTTTCTTTTTGTGATAACAACGGTTTTGAGGAAGTGATGAGGGAAAACGAAAACGATTAAAGAAGTATATTAAACAGGCATTTTGTTCTTTTCATGTTTCTAAAGGGAAGAGGAACTCTTCTCAAATACCTTAAGATCATTGTGAAGTACTAAAGGTCTCGAGGGTTTCAGCATCTGTGCCTGGGTCACACTCTAAAGTGACTACAGATTGTGACATGAAATTAAGACCACATACGTGCCTTTCGGCTGCTTAATGTGGCTGGAGAGTAAAATTAGCGTATTTTCTGAAGTACAATTACCGAGACTAGACAAACCTGGAAGAGCTCCCGCCAAGCTTCCAGCAGAGCACGTTCAAACTTTGCTAGTTCATACTCCGTTTTAAACCAAATAAACCAAGAGGACTCTGTAGAGGTGATTTCACTGTGTTCGAACTCCTTAAAGGTGCAAAACAAAATGCGATGGTTTAGAAGTTACACATGGTGACATAAAGTGCTCACTCGACCGTGACGGTAACCAACTTCCACAGCACACAGGAGCCTGCTCAAACAGGGGTTTCAATAACTTATTTCACAAGCGGCTGTCGATAATGTGATAAGTGTAGCTATGCCCGGAAAAGGGGCCGTTAACACGAGGGTCTGCTCGCTGGCTCTACAGAAGGCAGTAAGAGGTCTTATGGGCGGCGGTAGACCGCCGGTAACCGGCTTTTATTGAAACCCCTATTTGACTTGAGTGTTCATTCAGATTTGCAAAGCTATGAGGCTTATGGTTACGTGAAGAGATACTAAATAAAACTTAGCGATATCAACAATCAACTCAGACACAGTACACGGAAAAATCTCAGAAAAATAAATTCTTCCATAATACATTGATCTTCGCAGAGGAAGCTTTTATCGTCACCAGACACTAACAAACGTTTTTCTAGCCATTTGACTAGTTCTGAATTCGTAGTTCATTAATTTAAGGCTGATGAACACACAAATAAAAATTGGAAAAATCTGCTTCAGGGCCTTAAATAAGATAACGTGTCGGGAAACGGAAAAAGGATCGACTAACAGGTGACTTAGGCCCACCTACCAAAATACAATAGTTCCTGACATCATTGTCCACAAATAGCCTTGTCACACTTTGTACAGAACATTCACTAAGCAGCTGAAACGTTTCCTCTCTAGTTGGATTAGGGAGACACGCCAAAATCTTAAAAGTGACGTAGACAAATAAGGCATTATTTTGAATATGTAGAAAAGATATGCCATGATAAGTGACTTCATTTTTACTTCAAAGGAGAGCTTGCCACAAAAACCATAAAACCTTCAAATTACCCCTTTACAAAGCATGTGAAACTAATTGTGCTACGTAGTTAAAATCTAAAATCTATTATCAAATGAGCTTAAAAGTGAGACTTTCTCGCGTCAAAATTAAACTGAACGGTCACGTTGCTAAACTGAAACTAGCGACATGCGCACCCATTTTTCTAGCACATTTAAAAACAATTTTGTGAACGATGATTTTAGATATATGAAATTCATATATTTGCACTGCGGTAAAGAGTTGAAATTAAGAGATCCTCGCAGCCAAGAACACTACTGAAACGTACAGAACATGATCATCAAAATCATCATTCATCACATGGATGGTTTATTTGACCCAACACATTGACCAGCTCCCAGTTGGCTTGTTAGCTCAATTGGTAGAGCGCTGCATCGGTATCGCAGAGGTCATGGGTTTAAATCCTGTACGGGCCTGAATTTTTTTCAGGTACTATTTTCAACTACTCGTTTCAGTAGTGTTCTTAGCTGCGAGGATCTCTTCATTTCATCAATTTTGGGAACGTTAGATGCCTCTTTGGAATGCCAAAACACGGCAAGTGTCAAAACTCCAAATTAACTTTTTAACGACGAAGCATGCAAACATCTTTAATCCCAATCCATTGATCACCTGCTTGATATCGGTTAAGTGTGGGCATTTTTGCAAACCCTTTAATTTTCTTAAATCAATGTCCCCAGTCCTGAACAGACTATCAGACAGGCCTGGCCATAACAAAGTATTACCTACTTTGACATTAGTGAGGATAAGACAAGAAGGCACGCATTTCATAACTGTAGGGCTCATTTCCTCAACGCTTTCAGACTACGAAACAAAACACCAATTGATGAGGCGAAACAAGGATAAAGTAAGATGTAAGACATATTTTCAAAATAATTACTTCATCCGTTTAGCGCTATCTGGTTGGAACTGAAAATTCTGCGTTCCACCTTTGTCTGATGTTGCTGTAGCGGTAAAAACCTCTAGAGCAACAAATTGACAAATAGCAATAAAAACAAACAAACAAATAAACAGAAACAGTAAGAAGATTTGTGATATGTCTCTACCGTATCAGCAGTAGCTTGACAAATCCTAAATATCCAATCAGCCGATTCATCCTCGCTATAGGCTGCAAGGACAAGTAGGGATGAGCCATCCTCTGATACAACCTACAACGTGACAACCCAACAAAGTTACACATGCTCATTGAGGTAAAAAATTCAGCAAAGTTACTGCTGTTTACCTCAAAGGCATAAGGGCGGTCAGCATCATCAACTCTTCGGCAACCTCCACATCGGGATCCTCTAAAATGTAAATATTCATACAAAAATGTAACTATACTTAAATGTAAATAGTTAGACTGAAATGTAAATATGCCTAAATGTAAATATTTATACCTTAAAGAATGAAAACTTAAATTGACTTCCAAAATTGAACAAACAAATTTCTAAGCTGCGAAAAATCTTCACCTCAGCTCTACAATAACTTTACATTCTTCATCACCCTATACAAAACAAACAGAGAACCAATTTAAAAAATGTTTCCAAACAATTATCACAGTAAGTTAGTTTTCTTTAAATATAATAATTAAAACCGCTACTTAACTATAAACAGTAAGGTCGAGAACTTCTCTCTTAGGCGAGAGAGTCATAAATTATAAATAAACCCCGTTGTATCTATGCACTTATTGTAATAAAATTTTCCACAAATTCATTTACATTAACGAGAGTGTACTACTGTTGTGTATTTGTTAAATAGCTTCTGCCGAAGTCCTGAGACTCAAGATATGTGTCACTTATTAACATTTTTCTTTTCATCTTAATAAAACTAACTAAGTAAGTTACGATTTTTTTGTAGCCTTAACCCGCTCTCATTTCCAAATACTTACTAGCCTCTGGGTTAAAAAAAAAAATAGTCGTGGCATTCACCATCTAACAAAACTCAGCTCATTAAACAACCTCACCTTCTTCACATATTGATACAGGGATCCATTCCTACAG
This sequence comes from Pocillopora damicornis, assembly GCF_964200805.1. Classification (NCBI taxonomy): domain Eukaryota; kingdom Metazoa; phylum Cnidaria; class Anthozoa; order Scleractinia; family Pocilloporidae; genus Pocillopora; species Pocillopora damicornis. The sequence goes on along the minus strand of NC_142677.1, from coordinate 9,095,901 downwards.
CAAGAACAGAATACGATTTCAAGTTAATCTAAACATTTCAAATGCCATCATATGTTCTAACTAATATATACTTACATTAACACAAAATAGCTGGTGGTCCATTTGTAGGATCTTAAATACTGTGCTTGCTTACAGTCCATGTAACCTTCCTTAACGCCTGAAACATGTAATACATATTGAAGTTATTCGATTACACGCCACCCTTGAATAAACGCCGCACCATCCTGCGGAGTTTATTCGATCACATTTAGAAATTTTGAGCGAACCAGACACAAATCCTTTTGAACGTACCAGTTCTGATGTCGAGAAAGCATATCCGACATAAGATCTTGCACAACTTGTGCAATTGAGAACAGTATAAAAAGTGACACTTTAGACAACCATCAAAACATGTTTCTGTTTTTTTTTAATTTAACGGGCAATTACCATACTTTTGTTTGCAAATAGTAAGTTGGATTTTCATTAAACGCCGCCCTCGTATAAACGCCGACCTTGAATCACGAAAAATTTAATAAACGCCGCGGCGTTTAATCGAATGAATACGGTATAAAAATGAAACAATGAATGAATGACTGAGTGACTGACTTCACTTGACCACGCTTAAATAATATGCAAAGGGAGTAAGATCGCGAATTCCAATGAAGTGAAATCAGAAAGTTATTTTCAAACATGAAAACCATGATGTCGATGAGCGTGACCGTTAATCTAATAATCTTTCCAAATCTTGAACGCAACTGACTAGCAGTTAAAGCCACGTCAACAATTATAACGCCAGATTAGTGAAGCGAAATGTAAATGTTTAAACTGTTAATGGGGGCTTTGTTTATCAAAACAATTACCCGAATAACTTTCGAATTTCTTTTACGGTTTAAGCAAAATTAATCCATCGTGTAATAAAGCAAAGCGAAAAACAACAAAAAAACCAAAAACTGATTTTGAAGACTTGAAATATGGCTTCCCAAATTCCGAGAAGGTCACGTCCAGTTACATATAAGTATCATTTTTAGAGTTGATATAACTTTAAACTTAGGTTAAAATAAATTGGAAGTGAGAAAAAAAATAACAATTCGAAGAATGTTAGTAATCAAGGGCGAGCCCTCTTCACCAGGGTCTAACATCACTGATCGCACCCTTGGAAGAAATAAACATCTGTCTAAATCTACTATGGCAATCATGGCAAGTGTTGCCGTTTAGTTATCGACTCTTAATTCTAATATACAGTACACGTACTTTTGTGACTGAGAACTTCAATGCTGGAATCCGGTCCGGTTAGTCCACACCAGTGAATAAAAGTAAAACACCTGATGTCCACACTGGACGACTGCAACCACAACGGTGAAACAGTGTAAAGGTCACGCCAAAGGCCATCTCATTTGAATGCGTGATAAAAACTAGATCACATTTCTTTTAATTTTGGAAGTTATGTTTCTATAGGTAATAGTTACCATTGATTTACAAACACAAACTCGAAGCCTAGAAAATAAAAAAAATTCATCACACTACGCTGTCTGTAGAAACTCTTATCTTCAAGATACTAGAAGAATCACTGTGTAAATCAGCGCACACATTATCCCATTAACAAAATTCACAATCAAGATCGTTATAATTCATGGTTTTTATACTGATAAGTCACATTTGTTTTGCAAGAATTATAACGACTTATACAATTGATTTTGACAATTTGCCCTCCAGTAGAGCCGGGTTTGTACCATGTGTTTAACCTGCGAAGAACCTCTTTAATCTGCTAACTAATCTCTAATCTATGAAGGAATACGCCATTGATATAACATATTTCTTGATATTCCTCCTGAGTTACTGTAGAAGTGTCCGGCATCTATACTAAGACTAGTGAAATAATGAAATAAATGTAATAAGTTCTATCCACCGTTGGCTCTCCTGGAATAAGATTCATTCCAACTTTTACCTGGAGGTTTTCAAGTTCACAGATCCACTTCTTTAATGTAACTTCTTGCTCAAATGAGGAAGTAGAAATAATCTTTGTGAGCAGGGATCCATGGCCTGATTTGAGTATCATACTGGTCAATGATGAAAGAAAATCCCTATCCAAAAAAAGGCAACAGTTGCATCATCACTTTGCACAGTTTAACTCTTTATTATAGGAAATTGGCTCTTCATGAAATTAACACTGCATGTAATTAACGTATATTTTAAAACTTTGCATTACCTGTTGTAAGCGTAAACCTGTTCGTCTCAATTGAAGAGGCACGGTACTTTCCGTGGCCCAAAATCCTATTATTTTTGCTCCAAATTCCTTGCACCCTCTAAGATTTGGCGATCGGCAGACAAGATTTCTTTCCGTAAGAAAGCCGACACACAGAGAGCATAAAAAACGCCTGAGGTGATCACATTGCTTGCCATGACAGGGACACTTAGCGAAAATTCTGAAACAGTCTATCACGAATTTGTCCAGATGATATGACCCTCAACCAATGTCTCAACTAGGGATCTATAAAGCCTTAAGTGGCTTTCAGGTTAAGCATGTTGGCCTGGAACAGATATGTTGGCACATGTATCCCCCGTGAAAATACATTAATTTTCTTTAACGTTCTTCAAGTTTTCTGCTGTACTGTGAACATTTTGAAAGCTCAAACATTACTGCAACTTAAACATTTTGGGACAGTTTTGATTTTTTTAGTACGAATTTAAGATTGTTCAAATTTCTTGCCAGTATTGCATAAAAATGGTAGGAATAAGGCTTCTTCAAAACCATACCTTGTAACAGCCTCATCTGCTATAAATAAGAAAATTTTTCGAGATTTGGATACCAGAGTAACTGTTTGACAGTTCAGACCAACCTGAAAGGTATTATGAAGGGAAGCAAAATGATCTCTTAACAAAATAACGATATAAATTGATAGCCATAACTAAAAAAGTCCTCCAAACCACGCTTTATCACATGCACAAGGTATATAACCATGATCAAGTCAATCAAAATTTCAGTGCCATTTTGAGTATCTTAAAATATCAATTTCTTTATTGTAGGAAAATTGTATTTTTTGCGTGAAACTACACAAAATGGTCTGCAATGTAAATTGTAATTTGAGAGTACCTCTACTTTCTTCAAAGTTGTAAATGGTAATGCTGATTGAACTTGAAAGCCCTTTCCATTGTGGGATGGCGCTAAAGATAAAAAATAGCTGATGTTAAAATTCTGCAAAACCAGAGGCACATAAACCAAAATACATCTTGCTTATATGTTTCTTACAGTAGCTAATGCTTTCCAAAGAGACAACACAACTAGGCCAGCCAGCCAACTTTTAGGGCAGAATAAGAAGAGACAACAGACTTCAAGTCAATTGAACAAAGAATTGGCAGGAAGGAATAAATGCTAATGGCAGAATGGGAGAGACTGCGACAGGAATGAAAGCTCTCAAAATAGACTAAGGGAGAGTAGATTTTATGATCTGTAACCGCGATTTAAACATAGGCATGCATAGCATGCAAGAGTTATTTTTTTGGCTGGATGGATTGAGATGGGACAGTTAGTGTACTTAATATTTTCATTTTTGTCGCCGAAAAGAGCATAACTCTCAAAAAGCGAAAATATCGCAGAAAGACAGAAAAAAAACCCTAATTTATCTGAATTCACACAGATATTAGCGGAGCTCGCAGAGCGTAGCCCTTAATTATACAAAATAGTAGTAACCCATCAAGCCGAAAAAATTTGGGTGTACGACCGTACAAGGTGCTACTTTCAACATGCGTGGTCAACTGTACCGCGGGCACGCCGACGCCACGGCTTTGTTCAGTAGTCCAGTGGTTAGTGCGCTGGGCTCCGAGTCGGGCAATCCAGGTTCTAGTCCTAGCCGGGGCAAGGCGTTGTGCCCTTAAGACGTGCGGGGGAAAAAAAATGCGAGGTCCGCTTTTAGGCTTAGCTAAATCTTTATATTATGTGATATACGGTTGCGAAAGAGACTACGCTTACTGTCGTTCCTCCAACAGAGAGAAAATCAAACTTATTCTTCTACAGTTAGTTACTTCAAAAATATAATTCCGCGTAATTTTACTACGAAATGCAAACTGAAACTCTGTTGTACCTCTAGTGGACCTTAACTAAAGATATATTGAGATCTCGAATAAGTGAAGGAACACTGAACAAGAGAAAAGGATTATATTTCAAAAAGGGCTCCTTGATTGGTTGTTGTGTATCTGGACTTTGCTCTCTATGTGTGAAATACGTGATAAAAATTAGGTTGTTTACAAGGAATTAACACGCAATTGGGTTAAGTCCAAGGTAACTAAAAGCGACTTTAATTTGTAGAAAAAGTCAAACGCGGGAGATTTGCGTGGAAAAAACTCAATATCAGTAGCATTTAGTTCCTTGTGAATTGTTTGATTGGTGAAATACAATTCAAGCACGTGAAAAATTGCCTAATGTTCATGTAGTGCAATGATTGGGCATGTTCTGACCGGACTTTGGACGTTGTTTTCATGGTACGTGATGGAAGGTAAGTTGTTTGGCGTGTGCGCTGAGAGTAAAGGAGCGGGAAAAAAAAACGTTTTAATTTGAAAATTTAAATGCGTACCTTTCATATCCCGATAAAATCTCAACCTTAATCGACGAGGCTCTCGCGAAGGCCACAAACCATTACACTTATCAAATGTGCCCAGTATTTCTGATTAATGTCATTCTTTGTGCATAGCCCCGTGATCCATGACATCATTTACAAGAAAACAATACTCAGACGTGATTGGCGTAAGATATTCAAATGCTATGATATGATTGGTGCGAGATACATACCCTAATGCGGCGATCTGATTAGTACGAGGTACATACCCTTATGCGGCGATCTGATTGGTGCGAGCAACATACTATTCTATACGCTACCACAAAGTTTTTTTTTTTTATAAAAAAAAAAAGTGAACTCACATACTAACAACTTAATATTAGCAAACCTATCTTTTCTTATTCTGGTCACCCTCTACAGTAATCTTAACAATACTACAATAAAGAGTAATTTGAAATGTTCTGATTTTTGTTTATTTTCTGCCTTCAGATATACATATAATAAGCATGAATAATCAACACTGCTATCTGAAATGAATATGAAAGCGATCTTCGCAGGTATTGAACACTATTTAAGTAGTGGTGAAAATAAGGCCTCGAAAATTCTAGCTACCAGTTGGCTTGTAAGCTCAGTTGGAAGAGCATTGCACCGGTATTGCAAAGGACATGGGTTCAAATTCCGTACAGGCCTGAATATTTTAGGCCTTGTGTTCATTTCTGCGAAGATCACTTTCGTATTCATTCATTGATCCGCATTTCACATATATGATTTTCTTAGATTCACAGTCACTCTTCAGTTTGTTTTCAATAATAACTTCATATCATTTTGCAGATAATACCTTTGCTTAGAAGATAAACCGCATGATCCGTGAGGAGGAGGTTAATAAAATACAACCGACTACCAGGGAGTCCACACATACACACCAGCATCTGTAACGAAGCAACCGCATTTATGCAATAAGTCGAAATGTAGTCCTAACCAAGAAGGATGGGTTTGTCGTTAGCATTAAATACTGACTAATCTTTATGAGGATTTCCTTTAAGAACAACTGAGTAAAAGAGTCAGGCAGATTCTATGGATAGTAAAGGTAAAACAAATAAATATATGATTAGATTCTCACCCTGTGAAACTGCTCACTGTTCTTCTCAAACACTTCCAACGACAATAGCAGCATCCTATTCTGATCCACCCTAAACACATATTTCTTCAGTAATGCCACTCAAAACATCACACTGCACCCGCATTAGCACAAACACAAACAATAATCAAAAACTGTGAATATGAAAACCATATGATTATGTGAACTGCCGTTTAAGCAATAAATATGAAAGCAATCTCTGCAGTGCTACTCCAATCTCATTAAGAAGCAGTGAAAATAAGGCTTTAAAAGATTTTGAACCCATGACATCTGCAATATTGGTACAGTATTCTACCAAATGAGCTAACAAGCCAACTGGGAGCTGGTCATTATGTTGGTTCTTAATAAACCCAATAAGTGACGAATACATGATTGTGAATAAATGAAATCATATATGTGAAAAACCGATTGAAAAAAAGAAATGAAAGTGATCTTCACAGCAATGAAGACTACTTGAGCAGTAATGAAAACAATAAATTTCTACATAAAATATTTTTATATTTAATATTTCACTATTGCTTATGGAGTTTTCATTACTGCAAAGATGACTTTCATATTCATTTCTTAAACTGCAGTTCACATACATGGTTTTCATAGATTCACAGCCATTGATAAATCACTTCATGAGTTTATTACAAACCAAAACAATGACAAGCACCCAGTTGGCTTGTTAGCTCAGTTGATGAACACTGCATGGGTATTGCAGAGGCCATGGGTTCAAATCATGTACAGGCCTGAATATCAATGTAGTGTTCATAGCCGCAAAGATGGCCTCCATATTCACAAACAATAAATGAGGTTAAGTAAACACAACATATTTATAATTATATTATTTATGAATTTATTCATCTACATGTATTTACTTATTCATCTTTCACACATTTTGATTAAAAACCTAAAGTAAATATATGCTTCGCAAATCTGGATTCTTGATGGCCGACAGGGGTACACTACTAACCTAGAAAGAAAATTTTTTTCATATGATAAGTTGAGCATCTCCTTCCCTTTTCATGTGCTGTAACATCACTAGTTAGTTCAACCATGCGCATTACAAATTTACTCAACACATCATCAAGCATACCTTACATCACAAGATGTTGTTGGGGTCTGGTGCAGTGAGGGTCGTTTTGGAATGCCTAATATTATCCCTAAGACATAATAGAAGAATTCTGTCATTCAAAGAAAAAATTTACAAAACAGCAACAAGTGTGAGGATATTTACAGCACCTACACCTGTACATAAATTAGACAATAATTCATAACTATCCTTACCATCCTTGAGGGGCTGGTAGAAATTTTGCTTTACCACATCAAGAAAACAGTATACCTCCACAGTGTGTAAATTTGCTACAACCACCACAGCCCTCAAGTCAAAACAATGCCCTCAGGCACAATCATTCTTGATTTGAACCTCCTCCCCCAGAAATGGTATAGAGTGGAAGCACCAATTAGTCAGTGAAAGCAGCCACTCTACAAATAATTATGAGCCACCCACTTAAGACCACTAAACTGAACAATGCAATTGATGTTGATTCAAACTTTAAGATGCTCATTTACCTGTGAGGTAAGTGATATCCATTTATTACAATCTCAAATCAAATCAAAGTACAGAAAATATATCAGATATCAGCCTGCAGATATGCATGTGGTAGTCACTGATGGTTTTATTCTTGGCAACTGTCCTAAAATACATGTTAAATTGGCCAACAAAAGACTCCACTTTACAACTGTTTATTGGAACATCCCCAATATTGTTTTCCAAAAGCAAATTTGGATGATGTACATATCTTGTATGCAAATTTGTAAAGGAAGCCTAAGACCACCATCAGTTGTGAGGTTGTGTAAATGAGCAAATACAGTTGTCCATGCAACTTTTGCACCTTTTTTTTACCTTCATAACTAGGTGAATTATCAGCTTCTGATAATCGTTTTTCAGTTTCTGCTGCTGTTACAGTTTGCAGAAGGCCATCATCACTGAAAACTCCATGCCTTGAATTTTTTTCTGCATCATAGGAGTCTGGCTGTCCACCAGCAGTATTATCACACAAATGAAGAGTGGCACTGTTTAGGGACATTTCACTGGTAACTTTTAAACTAGAGTCAAAGTCTCTACAAAACTGGTCCATAGAATCTGTTGAATGTACACTGTTGGTTGGGCTACAACTTGAGTGGCTATCTTGTGACCTCTGAAATCTTGACATGTGCAGTAAGTCTTCTGAAATCAATCATAGGGAAAGAATATATTTTCTCCCTTAGGATTTTTAGGTTGTGATCTTTTGCTTACCCTATTTGATTTATGTTATTAAAAATGCAGTTTATTTCAGAAAAAGCAACCTCTATGACCCACCTTCACAGGACAGTTCTTCAGGAGCATCTTCACAACCTACAGAGGGCACATCTGGTGGCCATTTATGCATATCGTTGTGACCAGATGAAACATGCTGCACCTCTAGGTAATTTTTTCCTTTACTCTGTTCTGCATCTACCAATTGATCTATTCTTTGTGTCATTTGCTTTTTGTTTCTGTTATCTATTAGTTCAAACCCCACATCCCCATCTTCTGTAAACTGCTGTATTTGAAAGTGTTTGTTATAGTGGAGCCTGGAAGTAGTTTCTTGTTTATGACCTTCATTGCCAGACTGGTCACAAAACTGAGTCTCATGCTGATCAGTCTGTTGGACATGTACTTTTTGGTCAGATACATTTTCATTTTCTTCCCCATCGATTTCATTTAATCCACTAGAATGATAACTCCTTGGACTCAGTGGTGTAGCTATTGTTGATGAGCTTGATAAGCTGCTGCTAACTGTGCTATTGTTGTCATCCCCTTTGATGCCTGAACTGATGCCAACTCCCTCAGCATCTTTACCCATTGTTACAAGTGTCCTCTGACACTTGCCATCCACTAGAACACAAGTAATACTTAATATTGAATTTACATGAAAACTGAGCACACTCTTTAGAGGAACACTCTTAAAAGGACATAATTAAATAACACCACATGACATAATACCATATGTCTTGATATTCATCAATAATTTGGAAAAATATTTCATGAGTAGCGAGATTAAAACATGACCTTTGGCAACATGTCACCATTATCAGTAAAATTATTGTAAGTTCAATGATGTTATATCAAGAAAGGAAGGTGTGTTTGAGTGCCTTATTTACAAGATACTTTTAATGAGGAAAAAGAGACCAACTCTGAACATTAAAAAAGACTCTATTCTAGTGAAACTGTTCATTTAATTATATACATTCTTTTGTTTCACTCTATCTCATTTTTATACTACTGGTAATTTTAATCAGTTTCACACTTTCCTTTCTTCATATTTAACATCACTGAACTTATTAATAATAATTTTAAAGAGAAAAATGTCTATCTTTCCCTATTTCTTTACCAAGCTCAAAACTTACCATATCTTATTCTATTTACAAATAATTTTACATTTGAAAGTGGTGACATGTCATCACTGAAAGGTCATGTTTTAATCTTGCTACTCTTAATTATGAAATGATATTCATTAAAGAATCATAATGATCATGTCTGCCAATAAATTGCAGTTTCTCACACACACAACAAAAAGTATGCACTACATGAGCCTTGACTGATTCATTTTCTAAAAATCTACCCAGTAGAATACATGTACATGTACATGTAAGCTGAGGCCAAATATTGGGAGAGCAATGGAGAGAAGGTTCTGTTGAGACTCTTCTAAGGTGTCTTTTGAAATTTTCTGCATGTTTTCAGGAATATTTCGGCCTCTTCAGATATGAAAGTGACCTATAAAAAAAATCCTATGCCCATGACTCAAAAAAAAACTTACAGGTTTGTGACATCATCCCTGTTATCATTATCATTATCATGATTTTCATCACTATTGTTATTACTATCACCATCATTGTCATCATCATCATCATCATTATGGTTACTTTTGTTTCGTATTACCACTATTACTATTACATCTGTCATTACCTTCACAATACTGAGTTCCATAACCAAGATAAGGAGATTCCTAACAAAGAGAATAATACATCAAAGTCCAGGAATTCATGCACTACACTACAACTAGTACTTGGAAGGCAAAGGGTTGAGTTCCATTGAAGCCTAAATTTTTTAAGGCTTTCTTTTCAGGCAATTACCTCGGTTACAGCTCATCTTTAAAGACCATTTCTTTACCTGTGGTTCCACACTAAGTTTCCAAAATCCTGTTGTGGATATGGCAACTATTTCACTACCATTTCCATTTGAACATACCCTGCACTTTAAGCATGCTTCTGTATTCTCTTATTGATCTCTATCAACGATACACATACATTTTCAACGATACACATACATTTATCTTTGCCTTACAATATTAAATGAAAAAAGTTTAATGCTTCCTAACATGCAAAGTTTAAGGGTTACAGTACAGCCTAGAGATAGATGGCCAATGCACACACAAAACCTTCACACTTTTTTTGTGTTCTGTGCCAAAAAAAGCACGTGTTTCAGCACATCTTTAGCCCATTTTTACTATTAAACACAGTCAGCTTGCTTTGTTCTGCAATGTTTCAGAAAACAAAGGTTTTGTCTCAAAATGCCACCGCCACAACATCAAATCAACATTTGTATATCTCAACATCTGGAGGATCCAATGGCGGCCATTTCAGTGAAATGTTGAAAGAACTTGACATGATTCCACAAGAATTTCATCAAATAAATTTTTGAAAGTTTTTAAGATGTGAATAATCAACTTGATTCCAGCCTGAGATTGTGACTACTGTGTCTAAAGAATTAGAAATCACTATGAAAGATGTGACTCAATCAAGAAGTTGGATATTGACTTTTGCCTGTGCATCTTGCCTACTTTTATTTGGTGCTAAAATATTTCTCTGTTTTCATTTAAATAATTTAATTATTTCCCATGATTCATTTCACATTTAAGTGTCTTCAACAAGATTCTTGTGTCAAAGAGAACTTTAAAGTGCAAATCAACCAAGTTTTGGAAAGCATGACTTGCAATCAAAGACCTTATCTCCAAATCACTACAACTGTTTATTCCTTGATTTTTTGTGCTTTAACCAAAATAAATTGAAGCAAACAAATGTTAAATCTGAATGTTTTACAAAATATGTAGGTAGGCCTTATAATGCATATAAAAATTTTCCAATGCCAAGAAAAAGCAACTGATGTTATCATCACTCAGAGATTAAAGTGATGGTCAATAATTAACTTAACTTACCTGGTCCAAGACAATTGAGATATAATCAAGACCTGAGACTAAAGTCTGCAATAAAGCAAGTCTCTGTGAAGAATGAAAGATGCCATTATTTAAGTCTTACTACCACAAAACAAAACAGTTCAGAAGAGTGGAAAACAAGTTACTGCAACTTAAGTAATAAGAAACTGAAAACATGTATTCTAAATGCAGGTTCCAAAGTTATAAATAATTATTATGCAGTACTTTTTGTAGATTCAGGTTAATTTGGTTGCAAACTGTTAGTTAGAATCAAAGAAAAAATGTCTGCAATTATTCAATTCAACCTTGAAAACACAAGTATAATACACTATTAAAATAGTGCTGAATAACTAACAAAAAGAGAGAAAATTCTATTACTATCAGTGACTTCTGAGCAGTTCAACATATTTTTTCAGACAAATTGTTCTCTGTTTATATTGTTCTAATTTCATTTGATACATAAATTAGAAATTTTCATTCTTTCAGACTGTTGCTTTAATCACTTTAATTTAAAAATTAAATACTGAGGTTTTCAGTATAACTAAATTATTATCTTTATTTTAATAAATAGCATAGATTAATGAATACAACAATGCAGTGATAACAACTCCAAAGCAAGTAGAACAGGGTGAATGAAAAAAAATTCTTAAAAAAGTGCATTCCATTTTCATCCTACAACACTGAGAAAAACTGATGATCAATACAAAATATAAATAATTATTGTTTTATTACAATGTACTTAAAAAAATGTTTTTACGTTGGTAACATTACTGCTATTATTTAGTAAAAAAAAACAAGAGTAAGAAAAGCAAACCTACCTCCTTATCTCGCACAAATGCTTTTCTTAAAAAAGAAAACAAACAAACAAACAGACAGAAAAGAATGGTAAGAGAGCTTGTTAGGGTGATTCCTCAAAAAAAAATAGATAAATCCTTAGATGTTCCTCACCAATGTCTCTTTTAAAAAGTACAATAAAAAAGATGGGTCACTGAGCTTGTTTAGGAGATATGATGGGCCAAACTTACCATTTTTATGCCTATTCTGGCACTAATCATACAACCTAATTTCATTGGTTCCCCATACATTTTGCAGTAGTTGGAAGCAAGGGTTTTTAAAAGTTTCACTCGAAAAGAACTTGATAAACAGAAATTCTAGAGTATACCAAACAATTTCATATTTAATTTGGGAAAAAATTATGCAATTTCAAATGAAATCATCTCAAAATGTTCCTTGAGAGGTTGCTTTCAAGGTCATAACTTGCATCCATGAGTAATGCGCTTCGCACATGCTACTAGCCACATTTTTTTTCTATTTGATGAAGTTGTTTCTAATTTCTCCAATTTAAAGGGATTGATTTTTATACCAAAAACATAAATGTACAATAACAAACATTGGTAACTGTGCTCTTTCAAGAGCTCAAGACCATCATACTCTCTTTACCAGGTCCATTCATTGGAAAACCAAACCATGTTCTAGGAATGAGGGTGCATATATTCGCCTGACTATGTGATTTTTATCTGCAGCACAAGATGTGCAATACAATACTGAGGAATCACCTCAACTTGCAAGAGATCATGTTTTTGGTGGTGAGAACAACACAGTCTAATTAATTAGGGAGCAAGTTAGAGTGAATTATGGTCAACTCGCCGACGGACCAACTCGCCGACGCCAACTCGCCGACGTATAAAATCCCTTTTTTCGCCTTGAGATCCTTATAAACTTTTTTGCAAATAAAAAGAAATGCTTTTTACTAAAGATCTTGTCTAGAAAGCCAAGTTTTCGTTGAAAAATCTGAGCGATTGACATGATGAGTCTTTATGGTGTTGTTGTCGCACAATAACTTCTCGTTCGCGTCTTAAGCTGTTATAGTCATTGGTGATGTTCACCAATGTTCACCAATGTTTAAGCTTCTGTTAGATGTTCACCAATGTTCACCAGTGTTTTTTTACTAAATATCGTTTACTTTTCTGTATGTTTAACTTCTAATAAGTTGTATTGGATTGACGACCAACTTGCCAACGTCTCTACTCGATTTTATACGTCGGCGAGTTGGTCCGTCGGCGAGTTGGTCCGTCGGCGAGTTGGTCCGTCGGCAAGTTGGTCCGTCGGCAAGTTGACTGGTTACCGTTAGAGTGTGGAATATTTTGAATTTGTTTTTTAAATAACCACTTTTTTACCATTCAAATAAATCTGTACTTCTAGATTTGGGTATTACTAATAACTCACTTTGTATAAAACCTTTTTGCCAACTTTTGACTATCTACAAATAATCTGATATAGCTCTCCAAAAGGCCATCACCAAATGCTGCGAAAATCCACACTCGACCTAACAAGCAAAGAGAGGAAATAATGCTTATTGTGGCTCATACTTGAAAATGTTGACCTACCCAACAGAAAAAGAAGATTCAGAAGCAAAAGCTTAACACCAAGTGGCTGCAAGTTTGTAAGTTTGTAAATTAAGTTTCATGAAACTGACTATTAACAAATTTTCTGTACATACTAACTTCAGGCAAAAAATTTAAGTTGTGTTACCATCACTTTCAATGGCAGTCAAGCTAAAAACAGCCTTCAGTTTGTAACTTAATTTTTCAACCATAAAAAGATTCCTCACATGTTTTATAAATAGTTTTATTTTTGCAATACAACAAGCTATAATTCAATTTCAGCTAAACTAACAGCTAAAATTGAGTACAGCCCTTGTAAATTTGACAAGTTTTGTTACACCAGCTGCTACTGAAATACTTTGGTTCACAGAGTTCTGTTTTGCTTCAAACTAATAGGGTGTAAGTTCAGTTAATTCACAGTTAAAACATCACAACTTGGCATAAAATCCAAAGGATACTGTAACAATATGATTAGCAAAGACCCTTCTTTTCAACCTTTCTTCCCAGTTACTGAAGTAAAGAATTCTCAAAAAACATGCCTAGCTCAGGCTGAAAAAGCAATTAGAGTAAGCTTTTAATTCCATGTACACACCTTTATCTAACTCAGTAGTTACTTGAGGGTGGCTGACAATCTGTCTTACTGTTTCTGAGTGGGTGAGCTCTTTCACAAATGGCCAGTAACCAAATTCAGTTTTCTCCAACCTAATTATTGCCAAACAAGACAAAATACAATGTACCAAGAACTGGAGAGTACTAATTAGAGACCTCACAAAATCAATGATCCATATGTACCTTGGTATTTTTATAGAAGTTTTTGTAAGCTTGCTACACAGATTAAGAAATTTATTATAGGTATTGTTAATTCATGCAAATTTGTAATGCATTTTTTCAGATGTTCTTGCAGATAGGCCACATCCCTGGTTTGATGAAAAAAAATTAGGGAAAAAAGGTAAATTTTGTTCACTGTTGTTTATGCTAATAAAGATCCAAAAGAAATGCCATGGGTCAAAGCATAGAACAACTAATTTTAATTGAAATTAAGAGATCCTCACAGCTAAGAACACTACTAATATGAGTAGTTGAAAATAGGACCTGAAAAAAATTCAGGTCCGTACAGGATTTGAACCCATGACCTCCGCAATACCGGTGCACTGCTCTACCAACTGAGCTAACAAGCCAACTGGGAGCTATATATTTGCACTGCAGTGAAGAGATAGAATTAAGAGATCCTCGCAGCTAAGAACACTACTGAAACGAGTAGTTAGCTGCGAGGATCTCTTAAATTCATCTCTTCACTGCAGTACAAATATATGAAATTCATATATCTAAAATCTTCATTCATTACTTGGATGGTTTATTTGGACCCAACACATTGACCAGCTCCCAGTTGGCTTGTTAGCTCAGTTGGTAGAGTGCTGCACTGGTATTGCAGAGATCATGGGTTCAAATCCCATAAGGGCCTGAATTTTTTTCAGGTGCTATTGTCAACTACTCGTTTCAGTAGTGTTCTTAGCTGTGAGGATCTCTTAATTTCATCTCTTCACCACAGTGCAAATACATGAAATTCATATATCTAAAATCTTCATTAATTTTAATTTGTGCAACAAGCCAGTATCAAAGCCTTACTGACTTGAGCTTCGGGTTGGATTTCCAACATACAAGTACATTTACTGTATTTTAACCTGCCTGATTCAAACCCTAGCCTCTCATCATATGCTCAACACGGTGAAATAAGGTAACAAGGTAAAAATGTCTGTGGCAGCAAATTAGATACAATCGAACCCAGGGCATGAAATTAACTTTTTTTTCTGATCGCCACTTGGCTCCTGAATTCTTCAAAGTGGTAGCCAATTCAAAAAAAGTTGGTCGCCATTTTCAAAGACAA
Source organism: Pocillopora damicornis (assembly GCF_964200805.1). NCBI lineage: Eukaryota > Metazoa > Cnidaria > Anthozoa > Scleractinia > Pocilloporidae > Pocillopora > Pocillopora damicornis. The sequence continues at coordinate 9,080,743 of NC_142677.1, read as the reverse complement.
ACAAAATCTTTCTTTACGCTGTCAGCGTTCTAGATAGACCCTCCAAAATTAAGTTAGGGAAAAGATCTTTAACATGCTACAAAGTGGACACTAGGATGTATGATATACAACCTTCAGGCTCATCTAAATCCAAGATGGCGTCTAGTTATAGATCGAGATACATGTGCTACGTTTTGGAAACAAACTAAACGAGGAAGTTTGCCGTGGATTTATCTTTGCAAATTTATTTAATTCACTATATCTCTTGGTAAGGTTATGATGAAACGTTGTAGTCGCCAATTTGGCAACTAACTTTCAGGATTTGGCCGCCAAAGTGAAAAATTTAGTCACATTGGCGCCTGTATTAGGCGCAATTTCACGCCCTGGAACCTCGATTATCCTGGAGACTTTTTGGAACTAGATGAAATAGTCCCAATAATTGAGTGTCCAGATAATCAAAAATATGAATATTAATAAGGAACAAAAAGTGATTAAATAAAGAAAGTGACATTTGATCGTACTAACATCATATTCAGCTGAAAAATTGGTTCTTTTTTTCTCTCCTTTGTCTAATTTCAAAATTATAGACTGTTTAGCTTTTATTTACAGAACAGATCGCGTACACTTCAAGGACATAATAATAGTGGATAAAAATTTGTAATGCTGTGTAGCTTGTTCATCATGCCTACTACACTGAACAAGCTGATAGAGCAAGAAATCTCACTTAGCAACAAAGCAACTTAAAGCTAATATGACCTCATTTGAATGTTCCTCATTAATTATGATGCGTGCAAGTACTGCTTTTGCTTTTTGAAAGCAAAACAAACTCACTTTTGCTTCATTTTTCACTGCTGTGGTTTAAAAAGAATGTGGCTATAGATGTTTATCATGACTTATAAATATTCATGACAAAATTGGGACCAGAGAAAAGATCCAGATAATCGAGAAATATGGATAATCAAGGTCTGGATAATCGAGGTTTGGCTGAATTGTAATAAGGCAACAAAGTAAAAATGTATGTGGCAGCAAAACAGGGTGTAATTGGGTAATAAAGGAATAAGGAAAAATGTGTGTGACAGCAATACATGCTGTAAAAAGGTAATAAGGTAAAAATGTATGTGGCAGCAAAACAGGGTGTAAAAAGGTAATAAGGTAAAAATGTATGTGACAGCAATATATGGTGTAATAAGGTAATGGGAGAAAAATGTATGTGGCAGCAAAAGAGGGTGTAAAAAGGTAATAAGGTAAAAATGTCTGTGGCAGCAAAACGGTGTAAAAAGGTAATAAGGTAAAAATGTATGTGGCAGCAAAACAAGGTGTAAAAAGGTAATCAAGTAAAAATGTATGTGGCAGCAAAACAGGGTGTAAAAAGGTAAAAATGTATGTGGCAGCAAAACAGGGTGTAATAAGGTAATGGGAGAAAAATGTATGAAGCAGCAGAACAGGCTGTAAAAAGGTAACAAGGTAAAAATGTATGTGGCAGCAAAACAGGGTGTAAAAAGGTAATAAGGTAAAAATGTATGTGGCAGCGAAACAGGGTGTAAAAAGGTAATAAGGTAAAAATGTATGTGGCAACAAAACAGGGTGTAAAAAGGTAATAAGCTAAAAATGTATGAGGCAGCAAAACAGGTGTAAAAAGGTAATAAGGTAAAAATGTATATGGCAGCAAAACAGGGTGTAAAAAGGTCATAAGGTAAAAATGTATGTTGCAGCAAAACAGGGTGTAAAAAGGTAATAAGGTAAAAATGTACATGGCAGCAAAACAGGTTGTAAAAAGGTAAAAATGTATGTTGCAGCAAAACAGGGTGTAGAAAGGTAATAAGGTAAAAATGTATATGGCATCAAAACAGGGTGAAAAAAAGGTAATAAGGTAAAAATGTATGTTGCAGCAAAACAGGGTGTAAAAAGGTAATAAGGTAAAAATATATGTGGCAGCAAAACAGGGTGCAAAAAGGTAATAAGGTAAAAATGTATGTGGCAGCAAAACAGGTGTAAAAAGGTAATAAAGTAAAAATGTATGTAGCAGTAAAACAGGGTGTAAAAAGGTTATAAGGTAAAAATGTATGTGGCAGCAATATATGGTGTAATATTAGGTAATAAGGTAAAAATGTATGTGGCAGCAATATATGGTGTAACAAGGTAATGGAAGAAAAATGTATGTGGCAGCAAAACAGGGTGTAAAAAGGTAATAAGGTAAAAATGTATGCGACAGCAAAACAGGGTGTAAAAAGGTAATAAGGTAAAAATGTATGTTGCAGCAAAACAAGGTGTAAAAAGGTAATAAGGTAAAAAAATGTATGTAGCAGCAAAACAGGGTGTAAAAAGGTAATAAGGTAAAAATGTATGTGGCAGCAATATATGGTGTAATAAGGTAATGGGAGAAAAATGTATGTGGCAGCAAAACAAGGTGTAAAAAGGTAATAAAGTAAAAATGTATGTGGCAGCAAAACAGGGTGTATAAAGGCAATAAGGTGAAAAGGTATGTGGCAGCAATATATGGTGTAATAAGGTAATGGGAGAAAAATGTATATGGGAGAAAAATGTATAGGGCAGCAAAACAAGGTGTAAAAAGGTAATAAAGTAAAAATGTATCTGGCAGCAAAACAGGGTGTAAAAGGGTAATAAGGTAAAAATGTATGTGGTAGCAAAACAGGTTGTAAAATGGTAATAAGGTAAAAATGTATGTGGTAGCAAAACAGGTTGTAAAATGGTAATAAGGTAAAACTGTATGTGGCAGCAAAACAGGGTGTAAAAAGGTAATAAGGTAAAAATGTATGTAGATGCAAAACAGGGTGTAAAAAGGTAATAAGGTAAAAATGTATGTTGCAGCAAAACAGGGTGTAAAAAGGTAATAAGGTAAAAATGTATTTGCAGCAAAACAGGATGTAAAAAGGTAATAAGGTAAAAATGTATGTGGCAACAAACAGGGTGTAAAAAGGTAATAAGGTAAAAATGTATGTTGCAGCAAAACAGGTGTAAAAAGGTAATAAGGTAAAAATGTATGTGGCAGCAAAGCAGGGTGTAATAAGGTAATGGCAGAAAACTGTATCTGGCAGCAAAACAGGGTGTAAAAAGGTAATAAGGTAAAAATGTATGTGGCAGCAAAACATGGTGTAAAAAGGTAATAAGGTAAAAATGTATGTGGCAGCAAAACAGGGTGCAAATAGGTAATAAGGTAAAAATGTATGTGGCAGCAAAACAGGGTGCAAAAAGGTAATAAGGTAAAAATGCATGTAGCAGTAAAACAGGGTGAAAAAGGTAATAAGGTAAAAATGTAGGTTGCAGCAAAACAGGGTGGAAAAAGGTAATAAGGTAAAAATGTATTTGCAGCAAAACAGGGTGTAAAAAGGTAAAAATGTATGTGGCGGCAAAACAGGGTGTAAAAAGGTAATAAGGTAAAAATATATGTGGCAGCAATATATGGTGTAATAAGGTAATGGGAGAAAAATGTATGTGGCTGCAAAACAGGGTGTAAAAAGGTAATAAGGTAAAAATGTATGTGGCAGCAAAACAGGGTGTAAAAAGGTAAAAATGTATGTGGCAGCAAAACAGGGTGTAAAAAGGTAATAACAGTAAAAATGTATGTGGCAGCAAAACAGGGTGTAAAAAGGTAATAAGGTAAAAATGTATGTGGCAGCAAAACAGGGTGTAAAAAGGTAATGGGAGAAAAATGTATGTGGCAGCAAAACTGGGTGTAAAAAGGTAATAAGGTAAAAATGTATGTGACAGCAAAATAGGGTGTAAAAAGGTAATAAGGTAAAAATGTATGTGGCAGCAAAACATGGTGTAAAAAGGTAATAAGGTAAAAATGTATGTGGCAGCAAAACAGGGTGCAAATAGGTAATAAGGTAAAAATGTATGTGGCAGCAACACAGGGTGCAAAAAGGTAATAAGGTAAAAATGCATGTAGCAGCAAAACAGGGTGAAAAAGGTAATAAGGTAAAAATGTAGGTTGCAGCAAAACAGGGTGGAAAAAGGTAATAAGGTAAAAATGTATTTGCAGCAAAACAGGGTGTAAAAAGGTAAAAATGTATGTGGCAGCAAAACAGGGTGTAAAAAGGTAATAAGGTAAAAATATATGTGGCAGCAATATATGGTGTAATAAGGTAATGGGAGAAAAATGTATGTGGCTGCAAAACAGGGTGTAAAAAGGTAATAAGGTAAAAATGTATGTGGCAGCAAAACAGGGTGTAAAATTGGTAATAAGGTGAAAATGTATGTGGCAGCAATATATGGCGTAAAAAGGTAATAAGGTAAAAATGTATGTGGCAGCAAAACAGGGTGTAAAAAGGTAAAAATGTATCTGGTAGCAAAACAGGGTGTAAAAAGGTAATAAGGTAAAACTGTATGTGGCAGCAAAACAGGGTGTAAAAAGGTAATAAGGTAAAAATGTATGTAGCAGCAAAACAGGGTGTAAAAAGGTAAAAATGTATGTGGCAGCAAAACAGGGTGTAAAAAGGTAATAAGGTGAAAATGTATGTAGCAGCAAAACAGGGTGTAAAAAGGTAAAAATGTATGTGGCAGCAAATTAAAACAGGGTGTAAAAAGGTAATAAGGTGAAAATGTATGTGGCAGCAATATATGGCGTAAAAAGGGTAATAAGGTAAAAATGTATGTGGTAGCAAAACAGGTTGTAAAATGGTAATAAGGTAAAACTGTATGTGGCAGCAAAACAGGGTGTAAAAAGGTAATAAGGTAAAAATGTATGTGGCAGCAAAACAGGGTGTAAAAAGGTAATAAGGTAAAAATGTATGTGGCAGCAAAACAGGGTGTAAAAAGGTAATAAGGTAAAAATGTACGTGGCAACAAACAAAGTGTAAAAAGGTAATAAGGTAAAAATGTATGTTGCAGCAAAACAGGGTGTAAAAAGGTAATAAGGTAAAAATGTATGTTGCAGCAATATATGGTGCAAAAAGGTAATAAGGTAAAAATGTATGTGGCAACAAACAGGATGTAAAAAGGCAATAAGGTAAAAATGTATGTTGCAGCAAAACAGGGTGTAAAAAGGTAATAAGGTAAAAATGTATGTGGCAGCAAAACAGGGTGCAAAAAGGTAATAAGGTAAAAATGTATGTGGCAATAAAACAGGGTGTGAAAAGGTAATAAGGTAAAAATGTATGTGGTAGTAATACATAATGGTGTAATATGGTAATAGGATAATAAAGTATAAATGTATGTGGCAGCAATACACATACAGGTATGCTGCCACATACATTTTTTCCTCGTTACCTTATTACCTTATGAAACAATACATAGCATATGAAAAATTGAGCCTTGACTAGTCCATAAAAGCACAAAGATTAGCATACTATATTTTTTGTTTTGGGCAGTTGAAATATAACCTTGCAACTTTTTTACCGTAAGCACTTTGAATAATCTAAACCCCACAGCTATGAATAAGGTGAAAGACAGGAAAGCATTTATTGATCATTGGGAAAGGCACTTTATGCTTTCACATCAATATAGAGCAAGATAACTTTCACCCCTTTGAAATAATTGGCTTACCCATGAAGTAGAAAGTGATCTAAGAGGTCCAACAAGCATTGTAGGTGAATATTGTTCGCAGTGACCTGAAAGTCAGTTTTACCATCATCTAAGGCTGTTTGATGTCCAAGCTGTAACTATAATCACAAAGTCACACATTACAGTGAAAAGACATATTAAATTTTGTTTAAATAGCAGTACCTGCATTCATCATAATTTGAACTGAAATAAAAGATGGATTGTAAATTAAATGTCAAATAAAGCCAGCAATCAGTAAGTTAAAACTATTATGAATTAGTAAATACAGATTTCTAGAAATCTAACAAGGCGTGAAATTGCGCCTAATACAGGCGCCAATGCGACTAAATTTTTTACTTTGGCAACCAAATCCTAAAAATTAGTCGCCAAATTGGCGACTAGAATGTTTCATCATAACCTTACCTAGAGATATAGTAAATTAAAAAGATTTGCAAAGATAAATCCATGGCAAACTTCCTCATTAAGTTTGTTTCCAAAATGCAGCACATGCCTCTCGATCGATAACTAGATTTAGGATGGATTTAGGTGAGCTTGAACGTTGCATATTATCCATTCTATTGTCCACTTTGCAGCACGTTAAAGATTCTTTCCCTAACTTAATTTCTAGAATGATGACAGTGTAAAAAAGGGGTTTGTTTGTGTTTGAAAATGGCGACCAACTTTTTTTGAATTGGCTACCACTTTGAAGAATTTAGGAGCCAAGTGGCTATCAGAAAAAAAAATTAATTTCACGCCCTGTCTAATATCACTGCAACAACAAACTAGTGATGACAAACATGTACACCACAGCAACCAACACTTACTCCCTTTATCTGCTCTGCAATCTGATTAAGAATTTCATCCTTTAGCTGATTGCTTCTTGACGACATCAGTGGCCATTTGATGATTCTATTAAATATTTGAGCCGAAAAATTATTACATGCAGTGATTTATTAATATTATTAGTAATAACCATGACAATAACTATTATTTCTATTGCTGTCTTTCAACCAATAAATTGCATGTTTCATTTGATTTAATAAAGGAACTTTGTTTTGTACAATACAAGTGATGACTAACATATAGAGTACTTCTCCGCCTAAAAAATTGCTACAAGATAGCTTTTTATACCAACCAGTACAACAACTACAATGACCAACCCATATAACAAAGACAAACAAGTTTGAGTTGTTATCTAAAACTAGAATGGGAGCTCCAAGGTCTCTTCTTATAACTTAACACTGTTGATTAGTTAAAACTTAAAATGGAACTAGGTCAGTTTAGTTATCAACACATAAGTATTGAACATCACTTAAGTACTCCACTTAGACACTTAACAAGACTTCTTCAAGTCCACTAGAGTTTTGTTGCATCAAATTCAAACCAAGAGTCTCAAAAAGCAAAATCCTAAGCCAGTCATTCTTCAAACTATTAGCTTTACACTGGTGCCTCTATTCCTTCTACAATGTTGATCAAAATTAAGCTGAGGTCATGAGCTGAATTGCATTGCATTTCAGAACCACCAAGGGAAATTTTTACTGGATCTTTAAGAATCTAATGTCATTTTTCTTTCCTTTTGTCTGTAATTGGTCTACAAAACTTTTCTCACAATCTAAACCAGTCAGAAGTAAACCAGAGCCAAAGGCAACTGGATTAGTTGTGTTTTCCTGAACCTAGTGCAGTTTGCTTGTCTTAACTGAGAGTTCTAATTGGCTAACTATAGATGTTTCCCTTTTCCCTAACTGGCCATAGTGATAACCTTGGTCTTCGTTTTAGGACACACGATAAAAACTGCACTGCTTGATGCAATTTTCTGAAGCAATTGCCTTCAAGTCAAGCTAATCAAGTAAAGGGCATGATAAGTGTACTAAAAAACTATAGCCATTGTAGAAAACTGGACTAGCTGATCACGTGACAGATACTCTTGTGAGACTGTGTGAAAAACGCTACATTACAATAAATATACGAATAAATGTAAGGTAAGCTTGAATCTAGTCCCGAATGAGCGTAATAATACAAAGTTAGTTCTACCAAAAGCCTATGAGTAGATGTTGCTACTTACGGAAATATCTCTTCACTTTGTTTTTCACTCTTGAAACTCTCGTTGATGATCAGTAATGGCCGCGGTGAGAAACTAATATTTCGATACCTTTTGTTGAAATTAGGTGGAATCTTAACAAAACAGCATAGTAAAGTTGAACTAATTAAAAAGATCTTCGTGGATTGAACGACGCCTGACCGACCGCCTGACCGTTTCAACTGATCTGTTTGGCCCTCTTAACCAGGATGTGTTCGATGCATCTTAACTATACCGTGGCGTGGTTACCCAGCCACCGGCCGGACGCCTTGCGGAATTGCAGAATGCCTCTCGTAACATGTTTTAAGACGAGTGTAAAGAGTTACGGAAAAGAAATTAAACTTAAGACCTCGCATTTCATTCTACATACCAGCTAAAAAGTGTCAAGAGGATGAATTTGGTAATCAAATGTGAAAAACAAGATGGATGTGAAATACTGCCACATAGACGATGAGGATGGAGAAAAATTGGTGAGATCGTGTAGGATGTGTATATTTAAAGATTATTTTTTCATAATGGATTGAATACTTAACATGCTCATATATCACGTTGTTGATGCACATGAAGAGTTTGGATGGCACGAGGGCAGTGCAACAAGAATGACTCTAACTTCTTGAATTGCTCTCCAAACTTTCCAAGTACATCCAATAATCGATTTACACACACCTTGATCCAAGTCTTCTATAAAATAGTAGCAACAACTTGTGCGCGAAACAAGAGTTCATTTGTGCGCACATATTGATCCTCATGATGCATGTGGAGGGAAAACAAATGATCTTATTGACTGTCTAAAACATGAAGCATGACATGATTGGAACTTGGCAGCTAAACTGCTCTAGTCACAGACCCACAACTGGGTGGCTCAAATTTGATAGCTAGTCACATTAAGCTACCTGTTTTTGCCAGTGCCCAAGCCATTTTGTAAACTGCCTTGTAAAAGGTATACCAATAATTATTCATTCTCTTCAGAATGAACCAGGTTGTCTTCTGAATCCTAAACTCAGTGAACTAAATAGACTTCTGTTTAGCACTTTTAAGGACAAGAAAAAATATCAAATCATATCCAAATATGATTGGGAGTGAGGCTGTAGGTGACCTTGTTGTGATAGAGACCAGTATCTAGTTAGCCTGATAACAAAGTAATTTTCATTTGAAAAGCAGCAACATTTGTATCATAACAAGGTCAACCTCAGCCTCACTTCTATTCTAAGGCTTGGCAACTAAGCACACGACTGTGAAATGGACTATTCCTATATTTGAAGGGAATTTGTTGTACTCCCAACACCCCTGCATAGCAACAGCACCTTCAACAGCACCTTGCTATCAGTGATTACCACATGAAGGTGACATTAAAATTACAAGAGTGAACTTGCATAGTGTTGAGTAGTGCAATGTTGTAAGTTTATGAAAAATACACACTGCTTCAGCAGCACAAAGAACATTAGTGTTCACAGGTATTGGGGTGTTTTTTTTACCAATTCCCTTTGAAGCTGCTTCAAGCATATTTTTTTTGTAAAGATTTCCCCACTTGTGTTTTAGAGAAGTTCCGCTCATGCTGGTTCAATAATCTTGACCTCTATGCTTTATCTTTCACAGTCAACATTAGACCTTCTGTTCTACATTCTTCAAATTTATTTCTGCAGAGACAAAATAATGGCTGATTTAAACATAAAAACCCTTCGTAACATGCAGCTTTCTGAGAATTATTAACTGAACCTTTCAGATAATATGTATGAATATTTTGTACTGTATGTAGATGTCTTGGAAACTTGTTTTTTCAAAATTGTTTTTTGTCAAGGTAGGAAGTGAACAAATGGCCTCAATTTAATGGAAGGAACACTAGATTTACAAACAGAATACAATGAGAAGTTATGGACAATTAGAGTTTGGTTGACAATTTCCTTTGTTTCATTTATGATTTATTTTTACAGGACTGTTTTGGATATTGCTCTAACATTTTCAAGGTAAGAATAACAACTTAGTTTTGAAATATTTCATGATTTTGAAGTTGAGTTTGGTGACTCCAAAGCAAGTCAGCTGGTAATGTAAAAGTAGATAATCTCTAATTGGTAACTGCAGGCTTTGTTTAACTGAAACCATTGTATTTCAGCTTCACCATATAGCAGATGATTTGCTAAATGGAATTGATAATAAAAAGGTCTCTGCATGCTCTAGTTTTAATTGATATATCAAAGGCCTTTCACAGTATTAAACATGACATTCTACTACAGAACTACAAGCAAGTTAGTATTGCCTCCCAAAGTCTTGATTGGTTTTTTAGCTACTTTGTTAGTTGCAGTCAAAGAGTATGTATCCAATATACTATCTCTGAGGCTCTTCCATTAATATAGGGGGTCCTACAGTAATCAACATTAATTATTGGGCTCAATCTTAGTTACTGTTTACATATTAGATGATCCCTGTCTGTCCCTTTACATTGCAAATCAGCCTGCTATGTCAATAACTCTGAACTGTACATGTCCTTTCCCCCATCAGATACATCCATTGCTAATGGAAATCTTAAAAAGGACTTGGAAAACTTCACCATTGGGTGCTGTCAGTAATTAGTAAACCCTTCTGTTAAAAGAGTGTCTTTGTAAATGAGAAAAGTATGACAGTCTGAGTTTAAACTTTCATAAAAATCAGTTCCATCTTGTTTTGAAAAATTCCCCCATACAATTGTTATATATTATAACTGATTCCTCTTGGACTAAAGTAAAGGAGCTTTTTTCCATCACACTAGAAAGAGGAAGAGTTTATTATAGCTTTTCCATCATTATCCATATTCCAGTAACAGATGACAATTTTCCACTTTCCTCCTTCTGTTGGGTTTGCTTTTCTCTTGAATCCTGCTGAAGGTTTAACATCAATAGAAACAAATTTGAAATCTGGTTTTCTTTTTATACTTAATGTTTTTAGTCTTGTTCCCCCAATGACAACTTCTCTACCTTTTTTTAAGAGAAAGAAAAATGTTTTGAATGAGTCCATTTCCAATCAAACAGTTTCTTTTGTATATTGTTGATCCTTCTGGAAGCCTCTTCACCTTTTCAGTTTATCCCTCTTTGAAGTTCATCTCTTGACTGTATTGGAAAGTGAAGTGGCATTCACCCAAAGTTTGATTGAATTGCTCAATGATTCCCTGATCCCTGTGAATGTTCACATTCCCCCTTCTTATCCTCTCATCATGCTTTGGCATTTCTCTTCTGACATCACCCATGAATTCATGCCCAAGATCAACCTGAAGAACTTTTGGCCATCTCAATGGTCTAGGCTTATAGATTGTCTGAAAAGCCTTTGAGACCTCTGTCAGAAGAGTCTTGAGGAGAGAGGTTGAGCAGCCTTGAATCTGCTTGCAACATCAACAACTGTCGATGCTCATTGTTTGAGCAGTATAGATGGAGAATTGCTAATTTTTCCTCATTTTGAAAGTGACTCAAACATCCTAGACAGATGAACAATGAACCATCGTGCTTTGTGACTTGTTGTGAGAGTAACCTGCTGATGTTTTTGATCAAGCAGTAATACTGATTTCATTCTCAAGTTCCTTCTGGTAGTTACAAATCTTTTTGAACCTTAAATCCTCGGCATCTGCTGGGAGAGAAGGATAAAGGCTCTTTGAGTCAGGGTGCCACTTGGACCACTTTGTGGTTCCTGGCTCAAAGTGCTTTGCTCTCCAAGCAATCCAAGCAGTCCAGTGGTGGTGTGCTTGGGTGGCCCCCAGCTTGAAGTGCTTGGCAAAATATTTTCAGAAAACAATTTTTTTGTCAAATTATTTCCAGCTCAAATCTCAAAGGAAGCCCATTGAAATTGATGATCTCCATATTCTCATCAGTCATGAAAATTTGCATAGATGTGATGTGATTCCTTGGTGATATTTTTTGGTGGGTTGGAATTTCAGAATGATAGCAAACCCATCAAAGGGTTGCCCAACAATGTCGAAGCATCCAAGAATGCTTGAGGGCTCTCCATTGAATATGTTTTCATTCTTATCCAAAAGATTGCAGTGGACAGGGTTGCTGGTGAATGATTTAAATCTTTTGGATAAGTTGATGGTTTGAAAATGTCATTTAATTCCAAGAAGATTAGCCAGATCATTGTCAAGAAGGATATGCTTATTTTGAGGATTCTAGAGTTCCAAAACTCCTTTCAGAGTATTTATTTCAACCCTCACTCCTTCACTCCTCAATGTATCTTGAATAGCTTAGCAGAGGATTTTGAGGGAATAATTACCTTCTGGAATTTTCTTTACAGTTGGATTGCCCTGAGAATCGAATACAGAGATTTCTCCAGTTTGCTTCCAATTCTACCAATAAGAACAGCTCACAAGCCTGATATGTTTATACTTTTCACTGCTGCTCTTGGGTGGTTCTTTGAAGTGAACCTTGTGATCATTTTACTCTGCAATAATTGTCAGAACAACCATTTTGATTATAAAAGCAATAAAAATGTTTAACTGTTTGAGTTTCGGACCTTTGGGGTGTACCCCTTTAGGGCCTGCCTCTTCAAGGCTTGCCAATCTATAGCCAGCCCCTTTGAGGCTTGTGTGGTTAAGATCAGATGAAGCAATTAAAATTGCAGATAAAGCAAGGACAAAAGTGTGGAATAATAAAAGATGGGCAAGAGCTGAAGTTTACTTAAATCGATCAGATGGAGTTCAGATGAGCATCTCAAGATCAGACAGAAGATATTGGGATGATATCATGAAGAAGGCAGCTGGAATTGGAGGTTTCCCCCTGAAACTCACTCTGAGGCTTCTGCCAGGCCCTTAAGGGGCTAGCCACATAGGAAAGAAGGAAGTGGGTGGAGGCTTGCCGCAGTTCCATTTTATGAGAATCTTGTCAGCTGCTTGAATGAACAGATTAAGATCTTTGTTACCCCAAATCAATACTTCAATGTAAAATTCAGAGGAATATTCACAAAGCACACCTCAGGTACAGAATCAAAGAGATGGCTCACTGGGCCAAATATAAGCCACTGGCCTCAACAGCTCAACTTCACAGTATGGTGCACAACTACAGGTTGTGGAATATCTCGTGAAGTTCTCAATAAGGTCCAGAACAGATCAAGGCATTTCTGATGTTTCACATCTACTTCGCAGTCAAAAAGATTCTTTTTGAGATGAGTGGAATTCAGAGGGAATCAGTTCTTCCAGATGACCCAACTTTCAGCCAGATAAATTATAACCATGATATGCCATCGTTCACATGCATATGCGCAGAATTTGGAATTGCTTCAAGCACTGACTTCCACTTCAAAGAAGGTGACAATCATGGTCTCTGATCTGTTTTTCACTTGTCCATCATATGTTGGTCTTACCCTGGAAAGAAAAAGTTCAGTGATGAGGGTGGTCTACTCTTACAAGTACAGCAACCAAAAACAGTTTCTTCTTGCCTAAATAAACTCCTGGAGATAAATGAAATTAAATATCAGCTTGTAACAAAACAATACATATACTTCTCCTAATTAATTGTTTGTTTTCTGTAAACTACAATTAGTATAAAGAAACTTCTGTAGGTACCAAACTTTGCTGCATGTATGCTATTCAGCCTCAATAAAGTTTACATTTACAAAATATAAACAAAGCATGAATTTCAAAATTTTTGGTTGTTGATCATCTTGTTTAGTGGCAATTTATGAGAAGACCATTTCTTGAATGTTATCTTCTGATTGGTATCCATATGTAGTTGTCACTTTGTTTGTACCTTTCATTTTGATTTCCTCCAGAGCATCATTTATTACTTGCTGGGGTGCTGCACAGGAGGATTTATTTTTCTTGTTGCCTATTGGCGTCCAGACTGGGCTCTCAAGTTCAAATGTTCTCCATGTACTTTAAAAAAGGCTACTCAGGTGCTCCTAAAGGCAAGTACTACATTTTTTTGTCCAGTAGTTTTTAACCATTTGCTGCTGTTACATGTGCATGAATATGTAGCTAAATTTTAAAGGGGGTGAATCTTAAAAGACACTGAGGACCTGCATCCATGGGAGAGTTGTAGCAAGATAATTTGGAGTTATCCACTGAGTTGATAATGTAGATTGGCCATTGTAAAAAGTTTCCAAGGTGGCATTTTCAAGCGTAAGCCATTTGTCAGAGGAAATGACAAAGGGGTAATGTCAACTCCGAGACTCTTTATGGTGGCCAATTTACATTATCAACTCAGTTTCTAAAACCAAGCTATCTAGCTAAGTTAAAGTTAACTATATACCTGTGCCTGTGCCTGCTGTGTTCCCTAAAAAAAAGAGGCTTCCTTTCTGACTGTACGCACCATGAATCCTATCAACCCCTTCATTTCCATTAGATTTTCTCTATACAATATCAAGCAGACAAATGACAAGAATAGAGAAAAATGTCAATAAGGGAATTATTAGTTGATCCAACACCAAATTCTCCAAACAAGACTTGTAAGAATTTTTTATCAACCAATTACATTGTCCTTGATTCATTTCAGGTTATGACAATAAAAGAAAATAGGGAAGTAAAGGAAATAAAGTATACAGAAACATTAATTAAACTTATGAATTCCAACAATAACAAAGTCATGTAGCTCTAGATTCTTTGTTAAATGTCTGTATTTATTGTGACTCCTTACTGCTTTGCAGACCTCTTATGGAGCTTGGTTTGTAGAAGAAATCCAAACTATCATTGTGGACAAAGAAAGGTACATGAAAATATGCAGTTACAACCCAAAATTTGACAATCATTAGTTGTGTTAATGCTTTGAAGTAACTTGACCAGTCCTAGAATTAGGAATACATATGCTGCCCGTTTTAGGAAAGATTTCTTTTAGTTTTTTTGCTTATTCATTAGTACTACAGTACTAACGGTGTTCACCAGTACTACAGTACTATCAGTACGTATGCTAACTGTGTCACTAGCGTACCAACGTACTAGCGTACTAACTCCACTTTTCCGATGAATAAACTGCGTCGTTATGTACTAGCGTTCGATTAATGGACTGCATGTCACTAGCGTACCAACGTACTAGCGTACTAACTACACCTCTCGAACAACCATGAATGACTTGCGTACCAACGTACAAGGGTTCTATTAAAGAACTGCATGTCTCGTGTGTACCAACGTACTAGCGTACTAACTCCACTTCTGCGACAACGATGACTGACCTGCGTCCTTGTGTACAAGCGCTCGATCAGAGGACCGCATTTCACTAGCGTACCAACGTACTAGCGTACTAACTACACTTCTCGAACAAGTATGAATGACTTGCGTACCAACGTACCAGGGTCGATTAAAGGACTGCATGTCTCTTGTGTACCAACGTACTAGCGTACTAACATCACCTCGCGAATTATCACAAATGACTAGCGTACTAACGTACTAGCGTTCTAACAGAGGACTGCATGTCACTAGCGTACCAACGTACTAGCGTACTAACTACACTTCTCGAACAAGCATGAATGACTTGCGTACCAACGTACTAGGGTCGATTAAAGGACTGCATGTCTCTTTTGTACCAACGTACTGTAGTACTCGGTACGGACAACTCATCACGGCTTGTTTATTTCTTAGTACGTTAGTACTGTAGTACTCGGTACGGTCAACTCATCACGGCTTGTTTATTTCTTAGTACGTTAGTACTGTAGTACTCGGTACAGACACTCGTCACGGCTTGTTTATTTCCTAATACACACGTTAGTACTGTAGTACTCGGTACAGACACTCATCACGGCTTGTTTATTTCTTAGTACGTGTGTACTGTAGTACTCGGTACGGACAACTCACCACGGCTTGTTTATTTCTTAGTACGTTAGTACCTTAGTACTTGGTACGGACAACTCACCACGGCTTGTTTATTTCCTTAGTACGTTAGTACTGTAGTACTCGGTACGGACAACTCATCACGGCTTGTTTATTTCTTAGTACGTTAGTACCGTAGTACTCGGTACAGACAACTCAACACGGCTTGTTTATTTCTTGGTACGTTAGTACTGTAGTACTCGGTACGGACAACTCATCACGGCTTGTTTATTTCTTAGTACGTTAGTACCGTAGTACTCGGTACGGACAACTCATCACGGCTTGTTTATTTCTTAGTACGTTAGTACTGTAGTACTCGGTACGGACAACTCACCACGGCTTGTTTATTTCCTTAGTACGTTAGTACTGTAGTACTCGGTACGGACAACTCATCACGGCTTGTTTCTTTCTTAGTACGTTAGTACCGTAGTACTCGGTACAGACAACTCAACACGGCTTGTTTATTTCTTGGTACGTTAGTACTGTAGTATTCGGTACGGACAACTCATCACGGCTTGTTTATTTCTTAGTACGTTAATACCGTAGTACTCGGTACGGACAACTCAACACGGCTTGTTTATTTCTTGGTACGTTAGTACTGTAGTACTCGGTACGGACAACTCATCACGGCTTGTTTATTTCTTAGTACGTTAGTACCGTAGTACTCGGTACGGACAACTCATCACGGCTTGTTTATTTCTTAGTACGTTAGTACTGTAGTACTCGGTACGGACAACTCACCACGGCTTGTTTATTTCTTAGTACGTTAGTACTGTAGTACTCGGTACGGACAACTCATCACGGCTTGTTTATTTCTTAGTACGTTAGTACCTTAGTACTTGGTACGGACAACTCATCACGGCTTGTATTTCTTAGTACGTTAGTACCGTAGTCCTCGGTACAGACAACTCAACACGGCTTGTTTATTTCTTGGTACGTTAGTACCGTAGTACTCGGTACGGACAACTCATCACGGCTTGTTTATTTCTTAGTACGTTAATACCGTAGTACTCGGTACGGACAACTCAACACGGCTTGTTTATTTCTTAGTACGTTAGTACTGTAGTACTCGGTACGGACAACTCATCACGGCTTGTTTAGTTCTTAGTACGTTAGTACCGTAGTACTCGGTACGGACAACTCATCACGGCTTGTTTATTTCTTAGTACGTTAGTACTGTACTACTCGGTACGGACAACTCACCACGGCTTGTTTATTTCTTAGTACGTTAGTACTGTAGTACTCGGTACGGACAACTCATCACGGCTTGTTTATTTCTTAGTACGTTAGTACTGTACTACTCGGTACGGACAACTCACCACGGCTTGTTTATTTCTTAGTACGTTAGTACTGTAGTACTCGGTACGGACAACTCATCACGGCTTCTTTATTTCCTTAGTACGTTAGTACCGTAGTACTCGGTACAGACAACTCATCACGGCTTGTTTATTTCTTAGTACGTTGGTACTGTAGTACTCGGTGCGGACAACTCATCACGCCTTGTTTATTTCTTAGTACGTTAGTACCTTAGTACTTGGTACGGACAACTCATCACGGCTTGTATTTCTTAGTACGTTAGTACCGTAGTACTCGGTACGGACAACTCAACACGGCTTGTTTATTTCTTGGTACGTTAGTACTATAGTACTCGGTACGGACAACTCATCACGGCTTGTTTATTTCTTAGTACGTTAGTACTGTAGTACTCGGTACGGACAACTCACCACGGCTTGTTTATTTCTTAGTACGTTAGTACTGTAGTACTCGGTACGGACAACTCATCACGGCTTGTTTATTTCTTAGTACGTTAATACCGTAGTACTCGGTACAGACAACTCATCACGGCTTGTTTATTTCTTAGTACGTTAGTACCGTAGTACTCGGTACGGACAACTCATCACAGCTTGTTTATTTCTTAGTACGTTAGTACCGTAGTACTCGGTACAGACAACTCATCATGGCTTGTTTATTTCTTAGTACGTTAGTACTGTAGTACTCGGTGCGGACAACTCATCACGCCTTGTTTATTTCTTAGTACGTTAGTACCTTAGTACTTGGTACGGACAACTCATCACGGCTTGTATTTCTTAGTACGTTAGTACCGTAGTACTCGGTACGGACAACTCAACACGGCTTGTTTATTTCTTGGTACGTTAGTACTATAGTACTCGGTACGGACAACTCATCACGGCTTGTTTATTTCTTAGTACGTTAGTACCGTAGTACTCGGTACAGACACTCATCACGGCTTGTTTATTTCATAGTACGTTAGCACTGTAGTACTCGGTACGGACAACTCACCACGGCTTGTTTATTTCTTAGTACGTTAGTACTGTAGTACTCAGTACGGACAACTCATCACGGCTTGTTTCTTTCCTTAGTACGTTAGTACCGTAGTACTCGGTACGGACAACTCATCACGCCTTGTTTATTTCTTAGTACGTTAGTACTGTAGTATTCGGTACGGACAACTCATCACGGCTTGTTTATTTCCTTAGTACGTTAGTACTGTAGTACTCGGTACGGACAACTCATCACGACTTGTTTATTTCTTAGTACGTTAGTACCTTAGTACTCGGTACGGACAACTCATCACGGCTTGTTTATTTCCTTAGTACGTTAGTACTGTAGTACTTGGTACGGACAACTCATCACGGCTTGTATTTCTTCGTACGTTAGTACTGTAGTACTCGGTACGGACAACTCAACACGGCTTGTTTATTTCTTGGTACGTTAATACTGTGGTACTCGGTACGGACAACTCATCACGGCTTGTTTATTTCTTAGTACGTTAGTACCGTAGTACTCGGTACGGACAACTCATCACGGCTTGTTTATTTCTTAGTGCGTTAGTACTGTAGTACTCGGTACCGACACTAATCACGGCTTGTTTATTTCTTAGTACGTTAGTGCTGTAGTACTCGGTACGGTCAACTCATCACGGCTTGTTTATTTCTTAGTACGTTAGTACGTAGTACTCGGTACGGACAACTCACCACGGCTTGTTTATTTCTTAGTACGTTAGTACTGTAGTACTCGGTACGGACAACTCATCACGGCTTGTTTATTTCCTTAGTACGTTAGTACCGTAGTACTCGGTACGGACAACTCATCACGGCTTGTTTATTTCTTAGTACGTTGGTACAGTAGTACTCGGTACGGACAACTCATCACAGCTTGTTTATTTCTTAGTACGTTAGTACTTTAGTACTCGGTACGGACAACTCATCACGACTTGTTTATTTCTTAGTACGTTAGTACTGTAGTACTCGGTACAGACAACTCATCACGGCTTGTTTATTTCCTTAGTACGTTAGTACTGTAGTACTTGGTACGGACAACTCATCACGGCTTGTTTATTTCTTAGTACGTTAGTACTGTAGTACTCGGTACGGACAACTCATCACGACTTGTTTATTTCTTAGTACGTTAGTACTGTAGTACTCGGTGCGGACAACTCATCACGCCTTGTTTATTTCTTAGTACGTTAGTACTGTAGTACTCGGTGCGGACACTAATCACGACTTGTTTATTTCTTAGTACGTTAGTACCGTAGTACTCGGTACGGACAACTCATCACGGCTTGTTTATTTCCTTAGTACGTTAGTACTGTAGTACTTGGTACGGACAACTCATCACGGCTTGTATTTCTTAGTACGTTAGTACCGTAGTACTCGGTACGGACAACTCAACACGGCTTGTTTATTTCTTGGTACGTTAATACTGTAGTACTGGGTACGGACAACTCATCACGGCTTGTTTATTTCTTAGTACGTTAGTACCGTAGTACTCGGTACGGACAACTCATCACGGCTTGTTTATTTCTTAGTGCGTTAGTACTGTAGTACTCGGTACCGACACTAATCACGGCTTGTTTATTTCTTAGTACGTTAGTGCTGTAGTACTCGGTACGGACAACTCATCACGGCTTGTTTATTTCTTAGTACGTTAGTACTGTAGTACTCGGTACGGACAACTCACCACGGCTTGTTTATTTCTTAGTACGTTAGTGCTGTAGTACTCGGTACGGACAACTCATCACGGCTTGTTTATTTCCTTAGTTCGTTAGTACCGTGGTACTCGGTACGGACAACTTATCACGGCTTGTTTATTTCTTAGTACGTTAGTACCTTAGTACTTGGTACGGACAACTCATCACGGCTTGTTTATTTCTTAGTACGTTAGTACTGTAGTATTTGGTACGGATAACTCATCACGGCTTGTTTATTTCCTTAGTACGTTAGTACTGTAGTACTCGGTACGGACAACTCACCACGGCTTGTTTATTTCTTAGTACGTTAGTACTGTAGTACTCGGTACGGACAACTCATCACGACTTGTTTATTTCTTAGTACGTTAGTACTGTAGTACTCGGTACGGACAACTTATTACGGCTTGTTTATTTCTTAGTGCGTTAGTACTAGAGTACTCGGTACGGACAACTCATCACGGCTTGTTTATTTCTTAGTACGTTAGTACTATAGTACTCGGTACGGACAACTCATCACGACTTGTTTATTTCTTAGTACGTTAGTACTATAGTACTCGGTACGGACAACTCATTACGGCTTGTTTATTTCTTAGTACGTTAGTACTAGAGTACTCGGTACGGGCAATTCAACTCATCACTGCTTGTTCTTCATTTGTTTAGTGCCTTAGTACGTTAGTACCTAAGTACCCGGTACAGACACTCACCACGGGTAACGTTTTCGGGCTTATAATGGGCAAGAATAATACAAGAATAAACAAGCAAAATAAATAAGTGTGATCAAACCAGCTTAA
The DNA here is from genome assembly GCF_964200805.1 of Pocillopora damicornis. Lineage (NCBI taxonomy): Eukaryota > Metazoa > Cnidaria > Anthozoa > Scleractinia > Pocilloporidae > Pocillopora > Pocillopora damicornis. The sequence continues at coordinate 9,060,650 of NC_142677.1, read as the reverse complement.
TTCTTTTAGTACCTTAATCTTCCGTACTAAGCAAAAAAACTAGAGAAATGATTCCTATTTTGGGCATGGTATATAGGAATAATATTTATTGTAAGCTGTGGGACTGTGTAACTGTGGAAATATTGGTTTTAGGATTAGTAATTTCTTGGTATACATGTAAGACTGCAAGAGAATCATTTTTATCCTTGCTCTTCATACCACTGGTTAAGGTGTCCTCAAACCAGCAGAAAAAAACTTTCCCTCTTTTTCTTGTGGGAAATTACAATACAGTGTTTTCTTCTTTGAACCTGGCTCCATTGTTTATGAAAGAAGATGAAGAATATTTTAGACTAAGATTTAGTTCATAACTTTTATGCATGTCTTTATTTATATCATTCAGCTAATTTTTCTATATAAATCCTTCATATTTACCCACATTTGTAACTCTTTCCTTTGTAAAAATAATTAAAAAATAATTCAGTTTGGGTAGTATGCAGTTTCAGCAATAAGCAGCCAATTTATTGACATTGGCATGAAGCATTATTTACAGTTGTATGTCGATTAGGAATGACCATAGAACAGGCACAGTAACCATTCAAGTCTAATCATTTTTTCTAGGTAATGCTGATTTGGCAGCATTTTTACTTGTTATTGGGGAGGTGTTTGATCCTAGATGTAAAGTAACAGTTCTAGTATATTGGGATTCTATTATGCAAAAAATTTAGCTCACTTGATCATGGTAGATAATAACTTTTATGCAATTATTTTAAACAATGAACTTTATACACGTGTGTGCTGATATGGTCCTGTTTACAGATATGGGTTGCTTCTTTCTATCGGTAGAACATGTAGAACAGATTTTGTGCTTAATACAATACTTTTGAGATTGACAAAATTATAGATATTGAAAGAGTTCAAACTGTGCAACATTATTCTTGTTCATACAGGACTGATGTAGCATCTTAGCTTCCCCTAAGAGGACAGAAAAGTTTCCCATTATAGGAACTTCCAAGTGTTCTGTTAGTTTTGCCATTGATATGTTAAGTAAGAACCATGATCATAGCACATTTTTTCCCTCTCTGTTGGGGGTTTTTGTGGATAAATTTACATTTTTGTCTCTTTAGATCACATTCAAATTCCACTTGTACTGTAGAGTTTGATGAAGCTGACAATTGTAATCATTATGATGAAACTGAGGTCAGTAATTGTACATTTTAGGTACATTCATGGAAAAAAATGTTTGTATTGATTGTTATGAATATGAATAGGCGCTTTTAATGGTGTTATCACCTGAAAGAAAACGTAGAGTTAAACTTCTGTTGACTAGTTTGCAACTTGTTTAAGGGCTTATGCAAAAAATGCCCTCCATGCTAGCAGCATTCTTTATGTCTATTTTCAAGCTTCAGTTACTAAAGAAACCTTTTAGCCCACTGGCCATGAAAGAGTGAGGTGATGATAGTTTTGATAATTTTGTGTGGCACTCATTTTTTTACTTATCATTGGTCTACGCTATTTTGATGTTGTTTTCAGAGACTTCTTGGTGTGGCAGATTCAGGAGGCTTGGTAAGTTTATTATAACTTCACAGACGTATACATGCATGTGTACATAAATGCATAGTGCCAAATACTGGAGGCATCATCATCCACCTAAGTATGAGTTTGGCAGGGATGAATTTTAGAAAATGTTATGCAACTTTCTTGGTGACCTTTTGGGTGAATTTTTAAGTGACCATTTTTACTACTTTTTCAGCAACTTTTTTTTTAAAACTCTAACTTATTACTTGCAAGCCACCTTTTTTACAACTTTTTCTGGGACTTTTTCAGGGACTTTTTTTAGCAACTTTATTTATCAAATTTTTAGCAACCTTTTTGAACAACTATTTAAGGTAGCTGGGAAAATTTTTCTGAGACACCTACTGGCTTTATTCAGAATGCCCCAAAATTCTCACCTGCACCTCTTTGTGTTCACACCAATTTCACATATTTATTGACTTAAGGATTAAGGTTAGAAATAGTGGATATGGCATGGCAATCACCTTTATTATACTAATGTTATGTTGAAATACTTTAAAACAGCTTTGCTGGCAGTTAATAGATTTTCTCACAACTTCAGATTTTCTTTCTTGAGGTAAAGCCTTGCTGCTGAGTGAATTTTAAGAAATTAAATCAAGCCATTTCAAACTTATGATGCAGTTGAGTTGATTAACTCTTGTTGAAGTTAAAGGCCACAATGTCTACACTGTCTGGCATAAACCTTCAACCAATTTGGCAGCAAATGAAGTAGCTTGCACCAGTGATAGAGTAAATAGCCCTCTTGTCTGCCTTCATCACAATTTCATTCATGTCACTGATGCACAGTGCAAAAGGGGGTTGAAGTGGCAATTAACTCCATAACTTGTTGTGGCATCCTGAATTTCCCTCTTATCCAAAGCTTTTAACTCCTTCAGCTCCTTACTTCTTCCAACAAAATTGATGCATTGTCTCAAACAACTATATGTAGCCTTTAGCCGTGGTGGAAGGCCACTGAGGAGAAAGCATTTAAAAAGGAGTCAATTTTCAGGCTGAAGGCTACATATAGTTCAAGGTACACAGCATTAGTCCCTAGCATGCAAATAGGCACAGATATACTGTTGAACTCTGATTATCTGGACTCGTTGGGAATAGACGAAATAGTCCATATATTGGAGGGTCTGGATAATTGAGAATATGAATTTTAATGAGGAACAAAAACTGATTAAACTAAGAAATCGACATTTAATGGTGAGAAAAAATGTTTACAAATTGTTCTGAAAAAAAAAAGTAGTCTACATATTCACTGTCTATTGTGAATACTACCAAAATAGTTCAGTCTTTCTTCAAAGCTGCATAATCTGGATAGCGTCAACATTGTTCTGTTTTTCTGTCTATAATAAACACTTTTTAAAACATTCAACAGCTTCAGAGTTTGAAAAAATTTCCTCATCTTGACCTTCATCTTCCTCATTGCTGCTACTTTCATCTTCAAAAGAAAACTGTCCAACAATGCTATCTAAAATCTGCTCGTTGGACAAATGTGGCAAAGTTGGTAGCTCATTTTCATTGAGTAACAAAGAAACTCTAAGCCAACCAGAACTTATTCCAAATGTTCTTCATTAGTTACAATGCATGTGAGTGCTGCTTTTGCTTTTTGAAAGCAAATCAAACTTACCTTAACTTCACTTTTCAATGCTGTAGTTTTAAAAAAGAATATGGCTTTGGATCTTGATCATGACTAATAAATATTCAAGACAAAATTGGGGCCACAGAAAAAGTGCGAATAATTGAGAAATCCAGATAATGGAGGTCCAACTATATATTTCAGTTGCATATTTCCTCTCCCTTGTCTAGTGGTAAATGGTCTACCAAAGTCAGCTGATTTTTTACCAAAGGTCTCTAGGACTTTTGAGTGTACAGTTCAGGTAAAGGTGCCTTAATCTGCTTTGCTGTGGTGGTTTTGTTCTTCAAGGCCGCATGCATTCCTTTTCCCACTTTTTTACTTTGAAAGTTCTGCCAGAACCTGAGTAGTCCCCACATGTAGGTTCTTGTCATGAGTATCCTTTGGTCATGATCCATTGACTGTGAGGGAAAATGATAGGATGGCTGGTCTCCCAGGGTAGACACTTGGTTAAGCCAAGCCTTCCATAGCAAGACAGAATCTCATCCAGAAGAACATTTATTTTATTTTCAACCTTTGTCCTCCACTGGTCAGGTACACTGGGACAATTCACAAACTCAGAAGACAGTGAGGATTTATGTCCAGTTTTGCTGGTGAGTGTTCACTGAAGAAACTCCCCTAATGTGTTGGAGTTGCTTGTTGATGCACTTGGTGAATTTAAACAGTTTTGTTTTGAAGTTCACTCCTGCTCTGACATTCTCATGAAGCAACGGATTGTGGTGAGACTGACACCCAGCTACTTTACAGACCCACAGTTGGGTTGGTCACATATCTTGGACTTCACATGCCTTTGGCTAGGACTATAACTTTCTTCCTTGGCAAAGAAGATCCTCTCTTTTTTTCAATCATTCTTTAACAACACCAATTATTTTCTCAGAAGCTGTGGTCATAAAATTTACCTCTTTGGTCAATGAACTCCCTCAACAATTTAACATTCTCAGTCCTGTGGTCATTGCAAACCTATTGTTTGTATTTTGCAAGAAGAGCCTTCTTTAACTCATGCTGGAGAGATGTAGAGTACTCTATTTCCAAGTTCTGCTTCCTGATTTACTTTGGTGAGGCTCACAACTATAGCATCCAGAAGCTCAGCAAATCTCTTTGAACCTTTTTTGTTTCCTTCTCTCAGCTGTTCTAAGGTATCTGTTTCTTCAAGATGAGTGCTCTATGTTTGTCTCTTTGTTTCCCCTTAACATGAGGACTCTAAAGCCTTGCTTTACAAGACTGTCCAACCAGTTAGTATTGTCTGACCAAAAAAGAATTAATATTAGTAACTAGTTCCAATGGTGTTAAGAAGTAAAATGGTGCAAATCCTTAGAATGATCTAAATAGATGAAATGGTCCAAGTGGTGAAAAAAGATTGAACCAAATCTAGCTGAAATGGTTCCACTAGTTATAAAACTGGTCTAGCTAGATTAAATTTTCTATCTGATCAACATTGACGAACCAGTTAAAAAGGTTTAACTACAATGAGTAGTAAAAGTCTTGACACACTCTATTCCTTTTTTAATCTCTCTCATGCATGTCTGGGCAAAACTTAATGGTTGCTGATCAAGTGCAAGCACAAAGATTGCCTAAACCGTGACCCTTTATCCATATCTGTGTGTCTAGTTACAAAGGGGGCAAAGGTTTAATTGGTCTAACAGGCAATAATGGTTCAACTGGGAAAGGTTCAGACCTTATGGCTCTTTATGGTTGCCGGTGAGGTCAGGAGAAACCAGTTGAAGTTAACCTACATATCATTTTCATTATCAAATGAAACATACCAGACACTTTTTTTAGCAATTGAAGTTGCCCATCTTTTGAAGGACCTCCCTAGTGACTGTTAGAGTAAGACAATTTGATAAAAAAAACCAGGAACTGCCCCATTGTGTCAATCCTGCACTGCAATTGAAATTGTCCCTTAAAAAAGCAGCCAAGGGGACAATTTGTCCCCTTCAAAATTTAGGGAAAAAACTCAAAAGGAAGCACACACGAAGAGTTTTAGTTCAATACAGAAACTGAAAATTATATTTTATCGCACATCTAAAGTTCATTCTAAAGTCACGTTACAGTCATGCTCTACTGTATATGTACATCTTATGCTCAACCAAGGGTGGTGAACGCACCTGGCAATCTTTACTGTGCTTTTCACAAATGTGCAAACTCTATTGTGCAAAAGCCACCTTCACAATTGCGTTTTTCGCTGCCATCAATCATAATTATGATCACAAGCGACGAACCTTGAAACACAGAAACACACAAAACGGATTGAAACCCACCAATCACAAATCACAAACCATGACCTTTTGAGCCCATTAAAGTTGTTTCCTAAAAGGGCTGTTAAAATGATTGATGGCAGCAAAAACACAATCATCCAAAATGCAGAATTGAATGGAACTTTGTTAAAGAGCTGGTTGTTAGAGAGCATTACCCTGTGGGCCACATTGCTTAGGGTTAGGGAAGTTTACAAGGGGATACTGGGATGAGATTCTGCTGTGAAATGTTTTGAAGTATAAAGCATAGTCATTGATCTTCTGTTTGAATATGACAAGAATGGTCATGGGTTTTATGGCAAAATATGAAAAAACATTGGATTTTTTGGCCTGTCCATCACTTCTCTATATCCTCAGAAAAAAAACTCTTAAAATGGTACAACTAGATAAATTGGTCCAACAGGCTAAGATGGTCTTACCAGGCTAAAAGGTCCCACCAATTAAAGTGGTCTAACCAAAAACAATTATGGAAATGGTAAAAATGGTCTCATCAGGTGAAATGTCTCAGCCAGTGGAATAGGTATATCTAGGTAAAATGATTATAGAAGGTAAAATGATCTAAGCAGATAAACCCTTCAACTGGTTAAAATGCTTTAACATGAGAAAGTGATCAAAACTGGTTTTAATTGTGTAACCAGCGAAAATGGTTCAATCTGTTAAATGGTTTAGGGAGATAAAACAGTACAACTGTTAAAATGGTGGAACTAAATATAATTGTCTAACTGACTAAGATAGTCTAACTAAGAAAAAAAGTCCAACAGGTTAAAATGCTGTTACTAAAAAAATGGTCTAGCTAGATTAGACAGTCCAGCCACTTACATTCGCTAATTAGCTAATAAAAATGGTCTGCTAGGTTATGACATCCTAACCAGGTAAAAACATCCAGGTGGTTGAAATGGTCCAACTGCTTCAAATGGACAACTAAATTAAATTGTCCAACAGGCTAGGATGGTCTTACTAAGTTAAATTTTCCAACTGGTTAAAGTAGTTTAACTAGAAAGAATGGTGGAAATGGTTAAAATGATCTTAACAGATGAAATGTCCGAACCAGTTGAATTGGTCTGACTAAGTAAAATGACTGAATGGTGTAAATGGGTAAAATGGAATAACTAGATAAAATGTTGCAATTGGTTAAAATAGTCTAACTAGATAAATTGGTCCTCTTGGATAAATGGTCTAACTAGAGAAAATGATCCAACTGGTGAGGATGTCCTAACAGATATAACTTGTCAACCAATAGAAGTGGCCTCTATTAGTTTAACAAAATCTTGTGTTAAACAATACTTTTTTAACATATCATTATTCAAACATGCATTTTCCAGGCCATAGAATCTTCAAATTGTCCCTTGGCGTTGCTTGAAGTCTGAGAGTTTGGTTGTCACTTAAAGGCCACAATTCGTATCACTTCAGAGAATGGTAGTGTCGTTGACTCAGAAGCTTATTCTGTCACTTTTAAGACTTTGATATCCATCATTTTTCAAGCAAAATATTCTGCAGCATTTTTACTTGTCATTTTGAGTTCTAAAAGGTCTAATTCTCTTTGAGAGGAATCGAAACCTGACTTGGAAATTTTGAGTCTAACAAGATGAAATAGCTTAATAAGCAGTCGAAGTCCAACCTATTTTAAAAGTGCTGTTACCAGACAAGAGGATGTACTGGTAACCTGTGAAAATGGTCTTACTAGTTTGAATGGTCTACCAAGGTAAAATGGTCAAACAGGTTGAAATTATCCACCAGATAAACTTGTATAAATGGTCAAACAAGATAACAGGGTGCAACCAGATAAATGGTTAAATAAGATGGTCCAACTGGTTAGAATGGTGTACCTACTTGATAAAATAGTTCAACAGGTGTAAATGGTCTTACTGTGGAAATCCTCCAACCTGTTTAAATGGTCTAACTGGATAATGAGGGTAAATCATTTCAATGGTCTAGCTAGGTAGAATAGTCCAACAGGTGAAAATGGGATAACCAGATGGAAATGTGAAAATGGTCTAACTAAAATAAAATGGTCTAAGCTCTGAAAATGGTTTACCTAGATAATAAATGGTCCTACCAGCTAAATTGTTTTTACCAAAAAGTTAAATTGGTTTTGTGGTATAAAATGGTTTAGCCTAACATGGTCCAGTCTGATGAAATAGGCTAGCAAGATAAAGTGATTCAACCAGCTAAAATGATCTTCCAAAGAAAAATGTTCTAACCTGTTAAAATGGTCTACCTAAATAAAACGGTCAAAGCAACAGTCTTACTACATAAAATAGACCAACAGGTAAAGTTTCAACAGATAAGAGAGTCCAACGAGCCAGAATGGTCTACCTGAATCTGCAGAAATTTTCTTTTTTAAATCTTTGTGGCTTTTTACTAAGTTAAATTGATGTTTTCTGTTGGTAGCCATCCAGTGGTAGTGATCGAACTTCTTCATGGTAGTGATCAGACTGTGGTTGGTAGTGATCAGACTGGTAGGAAAAGTGCATGGTAGCAACTGGACCATAATTCAAATGGTTTATTTAGGCAAAATGGTCGAACAGGTTGAAATGTTTAACAAGATAAAATCTTTCAACTTTTGTTAGTGCTTGAACAAGATAAAATGGTTGAATCTGTCAGAAAAGTCTAACTAGATGATAAAGTCCAACTAGTTAAAATGGTTTAATTAGATAAAATGTTTCAACCGGTTAAAAAATGTTGAGTCAGTTACCAATTCTTTTGGAACATGTAAACAATTTCATAGATCTTGGTGTCACAATATCAAAGGTTCTCTCTTGGAGCAATGATATTAAAATAATTATGGACAAAGTGAGCAAAATGCTTCATTACATCAAATTTTTGTTAGGAACACTAATGCAAATGTTTTTTCCACACTGTACCTTTCCCCTGTATGTCCAATCTTGGAATACATGGTACCTGCCTAGTAGTTATCTTGCCATGGACACTCATCCCCTCAAGGGTATACAGGGAAAAGTGTGGAGAACAGCTTCTGTAGCACAAAGGGGAGATATTATGTGAAGACTGCTTAAATTCCCTACCCTTTTAGATTATAAAACTTATTTTATCTTTAATTTAATGATACAAGATAGTCTTTGGCTGTTACGAATTTGTGGAGTTTTTTAACTCACTACGGTAAAAGTCAACAAACTTTTTTCAAATCTGTGCAACTCGATTGTTTTTCAGACTTTGTAAACATTCCTCTTTTAATGACTGTGAATGTATGAAATGTGTTAGCTGCAGTTTTCAAGAAATGATTATGAAAGTGAACTTCACAGTGATGATCACTACTAAGGTAGTAGGGTACAAAAGGCCTTTAAAAAAATTAAACCCACGACCTTTGCAATACTGATGCAATTCTCCTTAGCTAGATGGTCGAAACACAGTTCTATCTGTTTAGTTATTGCTGGACATGACCCCCCGCTGGATATTACTGTCTTGATGGATATTTCTAGGAATCCAGGTCCTACAAACGATTTATTTGATATCTGCTCTGGCGGTCAAAATCTGGTTCATGGCGGAAATTTGCATATTTCAAGTTCAACTCAAACAATAAGCCCATCAAATAATGGACTGGGAGCAAGGTTTGGAATTCCATCGCTGATTACAATGCGGCCGACTGTCACCTCTGGTTATAACAGGCCAGTATTTCGCACGCTCACGGACGTTCCTATTGATATATCACAGTGCTCTTCACTTCGAACTAACTTAATGAAACTGTAATTTGAATGCAAGATCTATCAAAAGCAAATCTGCGGACTTTCTGTGCTATGCTAAATCGTGTGCTGCAGATATTTTCGCAATTACTGAAACCTGGTTGGTAGTTCAATATATATGGATATATTCAATATCCACCTTTTAAGGACAAAGCTGCTCTTGCCAATAAGTTCGGTGAATTTTTCGCCCAGAAGATTGTCACCATTTAGGGTAAGCTTGATGAAGTGTCAGCTTACGTGTCACCTAGTAATACTGACTCACAGCCTGAAGTATCTTCGATTGAGCCAATGACCAGTTTTACTCTGCTCACTGAACATGAAGTACGGAAATTGATTGAGGCCATGCCCAAGAAGTCATGTGCACTTGATCCTATGCCAACTCCCCTTCTTGTCGCCTGTATTGACACTCTGCTCCCTGTTTTAACCAAGATCATTAATCTTTCACTGCAGAATGGTATATTTGCTGACCAGTGGAAATGTGCCTTGGTCCATCCCCTGTTGAAGAAGCTCGGACTGATTTTTCAGAATTTCAGACCAGTCAGTAATTTACAATATATTTCCAAACTTACAGAAAAGGCTGTGTTCATACAGACACATGGTCAGATGGTCACCCATAACATCTATCCAGAGCTGCAGTCGTCTTATCGTGAACACCATAGCACAGAGACGGCCTTGCTCAAAGTCATGAACGATATTCTTCTGAAAATGAACTCGCAACACGTGACCCTGTTGATCCTTTTGGATCTTAGTGCGGCGTTTGACACGGTCGATCATTCCATCTTGTTGGATCGGCTGACCAAGATTGTTGGCTTGCAGGGTAAAGCGTTAGGCGTATATCAAAATACTTATCTAAGGAATGTAGACAATCATTAGTCTATGCTTACGTAACTTCAAGGCTGGATTATTGCAATAATATATTATATGGGTTACCCAAGTACCAACTATCGAAATTACAACGCATACAGAATATGGCAGCCAGGCTTATAATGGACACAATGAAATTTGATCATATTAAACCGGTACTTTACAACCTTCATTGGCTGCCAGTAAATTATCATATTCAATTTAAGATCTTGATGATTACTTTTAAGGCGATTCATGGCATGGCTCCTAGTTATTTAAGTAATCTGATCTGTATCAGATCATCGTCTAGGTATTCATTACACAATAATGATACAATATTTTTAGAATGCCCAAAAGGGGTTATGCGCACAACTTTGGGTGCCCGCTCGTTTCATGCCTTTGCGCCTGCGCTGTGGAACAGCTTGCCTGCGCACATCCGCACGATTGATTCGCTAGCGCTATTTAAGAAATCTCTTAAGACCTATCTTTTTAAGCAAGCATTTTAGATTCGCATTGCAATCTTATGAGTATTTTGTATCTTATTTATTTACTTTTTATTCATTCATTCTTTCATTATGTATTCATTTACTATCATTATTTTATTTTAGTACTGTTATTGTAATTACCTATTGTAAATAGCATTTTTATTGTAATTATCTATTGTAATATTAGTTTTCTTGGATTGTAAAGCACCTTTGATCATCCCATAAATGTTAAAGGGCGCTATATAAGTAAATAAATTATTATTATTATTATTATTAGTATCCATCTGAGCCAACAAGTCAACAGGGAGCTGGTCATTATATTGATTTGCATTAAACCTCACAAAGTGATGAATCAATGAATGACTTTATGGAAATCATATATGTCAACTGTGCTTTTTAGGAAATGAATTTGAAGTGATTTTGGCCGTAATGAACATTACTTATTTTTAAGTTGTGGTGGAAATAAGGCCCAAAAAAAAATGACATATAGTTAGTCTGCAACTTTTGCAAAGTTTCCATGTGTTACAGCAACTGCTGCTAAGAGATAGCTAGGTGCAGAATTGAAAAAAGACATTTAGTACCCAAAGTTTCATTCATTGGAATCACACGGTCAAAAGATAAAAAAAATGTTTAAATCTTGAATTATTATTTCAGGCTTCCTATGGAAAGTCTAGAAATTGTGGGTATTAATTATAGGATTACTTAACATTAATTTTTTGTTATCCTAACTCATGTAGATATCACAGAGAAAATACTTTTGCCACAAGTACCTCAGATATGTATGGAATGAGGACCAAGGAAGATTTCATTTTTTGAGGTATTTATGATCAAATACATTTGCAGTAGGTAATCTGCCAGTACTTAAGGTTATTTGTTTGGAATCAAATCTTAGCAAAAGGGGGCCAAAATACATCATAGTAAAATGATAAGTCAATTTGTTATGTTATGTAAAATGGCACTCTTTCTTGCAATGCAACATTTATAAGTATTATGTGTAAGTTAAACTTTGTATTTAGTACAGCTCTACATGAACTTTTGCATGAGATATGCCATTAACATCATCGTCATCATTATCTGGCTGTAAATCATTGGAAGTTCAGTTATGTATAAAACATACATGCTTGTTTGCATCAATGTTTATTCATGGATTTAAGTTTTCCACTCAGGCACAAATTAAATTGGAATGTCCTTAATACATCTATGATGAAGAGGAGGTAACAAATCTGAGGTGCTTTAGTTACTTACAGTGTACATAGTTAAGAATTATTGATTACATTTTGGGGATTAGGGGCCTTGATAGTGGATCTCACCCTGGATTATTTTACCAATGTCCATCTGGATTATCATTAGATGAAGTTCAAATCAGGTAAGGGCAATGATCAACTTGTTCCTCTGCTTGTTCAAATCTGGTTCAATTTTACTTATGACACCAATACATTACTGCACTATATTACACCTCTACTTGTATCACATTGCTATTACTACAAACATCTCAAAGTAACTACCACAATTTCTTTCTTTCTTCCTTGACGCCCCATTTGAACACTTGAAACCCTATTCGCACTCAGAAATGCTCACAATTATAATGAACACTACCACAAAATCCTTGAATGTGATTGGACCACTTATAGGACAGTGTATCCATTGCTTGTAATTGGATTGTGTGATAGGAGAGTTTATGCATCTTGCCTGTATAATGGGACAGCAAGCATTTTGTTTGCTGTGAATTTCACCGAGTTAACTTCAGATTATGAAAATGTATTTACTGGTGGCCATTTTGTTACCCCAATTATGTTATAGTTTTGATTGACTGGTAATAGGACTTCATGTTTTCCAATTCCGTCTGTAATATATGACTGTGAATATATGAAAATCATATAAATTATGTATATATATATATATATATATATTCAAGTCCATCTGTAATCATACTTGTGATTACAGATGTTGTTACTCTCTGTGAGTCCATTAAGTCCTATCACAAGAATCTGCAAAAAAATGTTTACAGACTACAAACTGTGAATGAAAGTGATCCTCGCAGTAATTTGCACTACTTAGGCAGTAGTGAAAATAAGGCCTGAAAAAAATTCAGGCCTGTACGGGATTTGAACCCATGACCTCTGCGATACCGGTGCAGCGCTCTACCAACTGAGCTAACAAGCCAACTGGGAGCCAGCCAGCTGGTTGGCTCCCAGTTGGCTTGTTAGCTCAGTTGGTAGAGCGCTGCACCGGTATCGCAGAGGTCATGGGTTCAAATCCTGTACAGGCCTGAATTTTTTTCAGGCCTTATTTTCACTACTGCCTGAGTAGTGCAAATTACTATGAGGATCACTTTCATTCACTTCTTTATCCGCAGTTCAAATATATGACTTTCATATATTCTTAACCATTTATACTACAAACTATTACTCACACCACAGTAACTATAGATACATGGGTATGTGCACAATTAAAATATGATATAAATAAATAGTTAAATACAGAAAAAACTTTCTGTAGACAACTTATTAGAAAATATAATTTCTGATGTTTGAGTAACATGGGTACAAATTAGTCAGAAATTAATATTCTGATGGCATGTTGATGAGGTTCGTGTGGCATCATGGAAGTTTCAAATTATTTAAGCATTTCACAGGAAAATTACGTCACTCAAGGTCAGTCAGTCTCATGTTTGACCAATAAACTTGACAAAATCTCGTGTTGTGTATTTGCAGCAAAATAAATAAGTTAATCAACCTATTCCTTGTGGCTAACAACATTTGTCTTCATTGCTAAAGCCCACAGCTGAAATGAAAATGATGGAATTTGAACAAAATAAAGTGTAGGAGAACAATGCAAAATGTTTACTCAGTAAGCACACAGGAAGTCTGGACACTTGAGACAAATAATGGTCTCTTGCGTAAGCCGCAACCATGATTAAAGCAAAAAGGTGTGGCTTAGGCACAAGTCTTTACGATATACAGGTTTTATTAATGAAGTCATAAATACCTATTGAGATTCACCCTAGAGTTTCCATTTGTAAATATGGTCACACATCAAGAGGACTGTGCAATATCCTTTCTCCTCAAGTCATCAAATGCAATGATTATACCAGATAAGGGAATGGAATATTGGTTGATTTATGTGTAATATTTAGAATTTGTCCAACCACAGTGAACAGCTATTTATTTACCATATTACAAGCATTCCCTCTCTACAAGGTTTATATGCCCGCATTCAGTCAGGTTCGTAAAGGTTCTTAATGTTTCAGCTCACAGACCCCACTCTTAAAAACATTAAGACTTGGGGCTGTGGCTAGTGTGGCAAGCCAAAAAATCCCCTTAATGACTATCAAGTGAACCTCTCAAATTGCCCTTCCTTAAAAAAAATATCAGACCATGGGAATCCTTTCATCCTTTTGCAATTTTCTGAATAAGGCAATTTTTCTCAACATCTTGGCCTAGCATGGCCATTTGAAAGCGTTTTCTGTTCCATAATTTTTTAAAAGTCTAGTTCTTTTGCTTCATTAGATTGAAGTCACCACTCCTGTTGATATGAAAGTGTGGTATACATGTATATCTTTTGTCCAAGGCTGTGGTACCACTCTTAGATGATGCAATGAGCTGATGCAATAAGCTCCCTAACTCTTTCTATTAAATAGTTAGTATAGGTAATCACATGATTTTGAGTGCAATTTGGAATAAATAAGCACAAGTAAATTTTTTTAAAGACTAACAAAATTGCATGAGCCCGTAGGGTGAGTGCAATTTGTGGTCTTTGAAAAAATTAACAAGTACTTGTTTATTCCAAATTGCACGAGAAAAATCATGTGATTACGTGTTAATAATATATATGGAAAAATAAGAGATGGCTTATCATAATTAAGCATAAGTAAAGCATGGGCATCAAGTGCAAAAATAATTTATTCAAACCATGCATTCAGTCAAAACAACCGTGTACGATCAAAACAATAATATGCAATGATATCTTCACATCTTTAAGGTGCAAAAAAGTTCAAAGTCCGGCTAAATAGTTCAAGGAATTGTTCTGTCTGTGTCCGAATCACTTTCAGTGAGATAGAATCGTCGTTTCCGAGGTTCAACCATGTTTGTTTTTAATTTTGGCATTGGACCGCTCGAGCGAAGTGTTAAGCTGGGTCAGCTCATAATTTTCTATTTCCTTGGATATTTCCCCTCTCTAAACCACTTTTTCCAAACCAACAACCAAAAAGCAGTGCTTTTTACAGTGTTTTCATTGTTTGAGCTGTTTTCCATCTGCAGTGGCAAAAGAAAACCGACTTAAAACGCTGGCCATTGTTTTGCTTGCAAATTTTTAAATTTTCAGATTTTGTTGCGACATCCAAGGCTTGCATTTGATTGGCTATCTGTGAGTTTCTTTGGTTATTGACCGGTCAGAATGTCTAATTTGTTACTCTCTTTGCACTGAATTAACCCTCTTTTGCACTGAATTAACTCTCTTGAACACTGAATTAACTCTCTTGAACACTGAATTACCTGAAAACTGCATTTATCTTAACCAATCAGAACTGAGTAACTTTTCCATGTATATTATTAATTTAAGAAAACAAGTGTTTCTGAAATGCAATTTTGATTTAAAAACCCATTTTAATCCTTTCATATAACTTGTGAAAGGTGATAAATCCTTCAGAACAAGAAACTGGTTTCTCACAACTACAGTAAATGGTTGACCTTTTGTGTGAAATAGCGAAGTTTCCCACAGCAAAATGAAAAACATGTGGTTGCAAGGAAAGGGGTAAAAATTTCACTTGATTTTGTAATGGAAATTTGAAACCTAATGTAACATTTCACAATTCAAGTGTAATTTCTATGAGCAAAAAAGAGTTGCATTTATATAGCTTTATTGTTTTTCTGACATTCCAATAGGGCATATTGTTTTCTCAATGGGGAAATGATCTTGGAAATTAGACTTCTTCCAAAAGAAATACTGAACAGACATGGAAAGTAGATTGTCTGTAAACTAATAAGTAGAGTGTCAAAGTAGGGAATTTTTTTCCCCAGGTTTGTGACAAGCAAAAAACCCATTTTACTGTCTCATTGCAGAGCATACAGAGCTTTTAAAATCTATTTACATATTAGTCATGCAGGATGGGTGTCAAATATGAACCTGCAGCTGACCTTACTCACTGCACAGTCTCTGTAGCTCATTGCATTGGTTAAGTGAAAACATGACAAACATTTTACCCTGAGACATATTGTATGTTCAAGTCTGAGTATCCCTTGAATGAGTTGAAAACCTCAAGACAGTTAACAAATTATTTGTGGATATCAGATTGTCTTACTTCTTGTCATCCAGTAGAATCACCTCAATTCCTGTGTACATTCTTAACAGTAAAAATTCAGAACAAATTTATTCAAAATGGTTTTTAAACATGCAAAGAGATTATTTTCAGTGGACCGGGAAAACACCTGAAAATGAAATGGTCACATTATCCAAATGTGGTAGAGTCTCATTAGAAATGTATGGGCAATTTCTGGTGATTGCTGTACATCTTTAAGTGGAATAGCGAAATCATTTTGTCTCATGTCTAATTCTTGGAAATTCAAGCTTTCTTAATCTTTAATTTATTTTCATTTGGTGCTCCAAAATTTTTATTTTGAAGAAGAAAGTCTGTTGTTGTTTTTTTACAATGGGGTTTTGCTATTACAAGAATGTACACTGTATCTTATTTTAAAATGAAACTGAACTTTAAGATTAACATTTTCATTAGTGTCAGAGCTTACGACAGAAGAGATTAAAAATTTCTGGTGAGGTCATTTAATGGTTTGACATTCAAGTCTTTTGGCTTCTTGGATAAAGACTTGGAACAGTAGGCCTGTAAAATGCCAAATAGAGCATTGTGCCAAAAAGAGCAAGATGCATAAATTATGACTGTGAATGTAATCAGAACCATGTGCTACTTAATATTTGTCATGCAAGACATGGCTCTGTCAAACTGCATTAGACCTAAGTTTCAATTTTCAGCAATCACCATGTGTTACTTTTGATTAAAAAAATGAACTGCGGCAGGAATATTAAAGCATCTAGTGATTGCAGATGACAATT